>NW_026288802.1:0-40116 GCF_023373465.1 Oncorhynchus keta | reverse complement strand
TAATAGAGACAGTAGATCTAGCTGGTCTGTCATATTATAACAGAGACAGTAGATCTAGCTGGTCTGTCATAATATAATAGAGACAGTATATCTAGCTGGTCTGTCAAATTATAATAGAGACAGTAGATCTAGCTGGTCTGTCATAATATAGCAGAGACAGTAGATCTAGCTGATCTGTCATAAAATAATAGAGACAGTAGATCGAGCTGGTCTTTCATGTTATAATAGAAACAGTAGATCTAGCTGGTCTGTCAAATTATAATAGAGACAGTAGATCGAGCTGGTCTGTCATATTATAATACAGACAGTTGATCTCGCTGGTCTGTCATATTATAATAGAGACAGTAGATCTAGCTGGTCTGTCATATTATAATGGACACAGTAGATCTAGCTGGTCTGTCATAATATAATAGGGACTGTAGATCTAGCTGGTCTGTCATATTATAATAGAGACAGTAGATGTCGCTGGTCTGTCATAATATAATAGAGACAGTAGATCTAGCTGGGTCTGTCATATATATAATGGGACAGTAGATCTAGCTGGGTCTGTCATATTATAATAGAGACAGTAGATCTAGCTGGTCTGTCATATTATATATAGAGACAGTACATCTAGCTGGTCTGTCATAATAGAATAGAGACAGTAGATCTAGCTGTTCTGTCATAATATAAGACAGTAGATCGCTGGTCTTTCATATTATAATAAGACAGTAGATCTAAGCTGGTCATCATAATAGAATAGAGACAGTAGATCTACCTGGTCTGTCATAATCTAAAGAGACAGTAGATTTTGCTGGTCTGTCATATTATAATAGAGACAGTAGATCTCGCTGGTCTGTCATAATAGAATAGAGACAGTAGATCGAGGCTGGTCTGTCATATTATAATGGAGACAGTAGTCTAGCTGTTCTGTCATAATATGAAACTTATGTAGATCTAGCTGGTCTTTCATATTATAATAGAGACAGTAGACTACCTGGTCTGTCATAACATAATAGATACAGTAGATCCTACCTGGTCTGTCATAGAAAAATAGAGACAGTAGATCTAGCTGGTCTGTCATATTATAATAGAGACAGTAGATCTAGCTGGTCTGTCATAATATAATAGAGACAGTATATCTAGCTGGTCTGTCAAATTATAATAGAGACAGTATATCTAGCTGGTCTGTCATAATATAGCAGAGACAGTAGATCTAGCTGATCTGTCATAAAATAATAGAGACAGTAGATCAAAGGCTGGTCTGTCAACTTATAATAGAGACAGTAGATCGAGCTGGTCTGTCATATTATAATACAGACAGTTGATCTAAGCTGGTCTGTCATATTATAATAGAGACAGTAGATCTAGCTGGTCTGTCATATTATAATGGAGACAGTAGATTGAGCTGTTCTTTCATAATAGAATAGAGACAGTAGATCTAGCTGGTCTGTCACATTATAATAGAGACATTAGATCTAGCTGGTCTGTCATAATATAATAGAGACTGTAGATCTAGCTGGTCTGTCATATTATAATAATAGACAGTAGATGTCGCTGGTCTGTCATAATATAATAGAGACAGTAGATCGAGCTGGTCTGTCATAATATGATAGAGACAGTAGATCTAGCTGATCTGTCATAAAATAATAGAGACAGTAGATCGAGCTGGTCTGTCATATTATAATAGAGACAGTACATCTAGCTGGTCTGTCATAATAGAATAGAGACAGTAGATCTAGCTGTTCTGTCATAATATGAGACAGTAGATCTCGCTGGTCTTTCATATTATAATAGAGACAGTAGATCTCGCTGGTCTGTCATAATAGAATAGAGACAGTAGATCTACCTGGTCCGTCATAATCTAATAGAGACAGTAGATTTTGCTGGTCTGTCATATTATAATAGAGACAGTAGATCTCGCTGGTCTGTCATAATAGAATAGAGACAGTAGATGGGGGCTGGTCTGTCATATTATAATGGAGACAGTAGATCTAGCTGTTCTGTCATAATATGAGACAGTAGATCTAGCTGGTCTTTCATATTATAATAGAGACTGTAGATCTACCTGGTCTATCATAATATAATAGATACAGTAGATCTACCTGGTCTGTCATAGAATAATATAGAGACAGTAGATCTAGCTGGTCTGTCATATTATAATAGAGGCAGTAGATCTTGCTGGTCTGTCATAATATAATAGAGACAGTATATCTAGCTGGTCTGTCAGAATTATAATAAAGACAGTAGATCTAGCTGGTCTGTCATAATGCAGAGACAGTAGATCTACCTGGTCTGTCATAAAATAATAGAGACAGTAGATCTAGCTGGTCTGTCATAATATGATAGAGACAGTAGATCTGGCTGATCTGTCATAAAATAATGGAGACAGTAGATCTAGCTGGTCTGTCATATTATAATAGAGGCGGTAGATCTAGCTGGTCTGTCATATTATAATAGAGACGGTAGATCTAGCTGGTCTGTCATATTATAATAGAGACAGTACATCTAGCTGGTCTGTCATAATATAATAGAGACAGTAGATCTAGCTGTTCTGTCATAATATGATAGAGACAGTAGATCTAGCTGATCTGTCATAAAATAATAGAGACAGTAGATTGAGCTGTTCTTTCATGTTATAATAGAAACAGTAGATCTACCTGGTCTGTCATAATATAATAGAGACAGTAGATCTAGCTGGTCTGTCATAATATAATAGAGACAGTAGATCTAGCTGGTCTGTCATAATATAGCAGAGACGTAGATCTACCTGGTCTGTCATAAAATAATAGAGACAGTAGATCTAGCTGGTCTGTCATAATATGATAGAGACAGTAGATCTAGCTGATCTGTCATAAAATAATAGAGACAGTAGATTGAGCTGTTCTTTCATGTTATAATAGAAACAGTAGATCTACCTGGTCTGTCATAATATAATAGAGACAGTAGATCTAGCTGGTCTGTCATATTATAATGGGGACAGTAGATCTGGCTGGTCTGTCATAATAGAATAGAGACAGTAGATCTGGCTGGTCTGTCATTATAATAGAGACATTCGATCTAGCTGGTCTGTCATATTATAATACAGACAGTTGATCTAGCTGGTCTGTCATAAAATAATAGAGACAGTAGATCTAGCTCGTCTATCATGTTATAATGGAGACAGTAGATCGAGCTGGTCTGTCATAATATAATAGAGACTGTAGATCTAGCTGGTCTGTCATATTATAATGGAGACAGTAGATCTAGCTGGTCTGTCATATTATAATAGAGACAGTAGATCTAGCTGGTCTGTCATATTATAATAGAGACACATCTAGCTGGTCTGTCATAATAGAATAGAGACAGTAGATCTAGCTGTTCTGTCATAATATAAGACAGTAGATCTCACTGGTCTTTCATATTATAATAGAGACAGTAGATCTCGCTGGTCTGTCATAATAGAATAGAGACAGTAGATCTACCTGGTCTGTCATAATCTAATAGAGACAGTAGATTTTGCTGGTCTGTCATATTATAATAATAGAGACAGTAGATCTCAGCTGGTCTGTCATAATAGAATAGAGACAGTAGATCGAACTGGTCTGTCATATTATAATGGAGACAGTAGAATCTGGCCTGTTCTGTCATAATATGAACAGTAGATCCTGGCTGGTCTTTCATATTATAATAGAGACAGTAGATCTACCTGGTCTGTCATAATATAATAGATACAGTAGATCTACCTGGTCTGTCATAGAATAATAGAGACGGTAGATCTAGCTGGTCTGTCATATTATAATAGAGACAGTAGATCTAGCTGGTCTGTCATAATATAATAGAGACAGTATATCTAGCTGGTCTGTCAAATTATAATAGAGACAGTATATCTAGCTGGTCTGTCATAATATAGCAGAGACAGTAGATCTAGCTGATCTGTCGCCAAATAATAGAGACAGTAGATCGAGCTGGTCTTTCATGTTATAATAGAAACAGTAGATCTAGCTGGTCTGTCATAATATAATAGAGACAGTATATCTAGCTGGTCTGTCAACTTATAATAGAGACAGTAGATCGAGCTGGTCTGTCATATTATAATAGAGACAGTATATCTAGCTGGTCTGTCATAATATAGTAGAGACAGTAGATCTAGCTGGTCTGTCATAATAGAATAGAGATAGTAGATCTAGCTGGTCTGTCACATTATAATAGAGAAAGTAGATCGAGCTGGTCTGTCATATTATAATACAGACAGTTGATCTCGCTGGTCTGTCATATTATAATAGAGACAGTAGATCTAGCTCGCCTATCATATTATAATGGACACAGTAGATGTCGCTGGTCTGTCATAATATAATAGAGACAGTAGATCTAGCTGGTCTGTCATATTATAATGGAGACAGTAGATCTAGCTGGTCTGTCATATTATAATAGAGACAGTACATCTAGCTGGTCTGTCATAATAGAATAGAGACAGTAGATCTAGCTGTTCTGTCATAATATGAGACAGTAGATCTAGCTGGTCTTTCATATTATAATAGAGACAGTAGATCTAGCTGGTCTGTCATAATATAATAGAGACAGTATATCTAGCTGGTCTGTCAAATTATAATAGAGATGTAGATCTAGCTGGTCTGTCATAATATAGCAGAGACAGTAGATCTAGCTGATCTGTCATAAAATAATAGAGACAGTAGATCGAGCTGGTCTTTCATGTTATAATAGAAACAGTAGATCTAGCTGGTCTGTCATAATATAATAGAGACAGTATATCTAGCTGGTCTGTCAAATTATAATAGAGACAGTAGATCGAGCTGGTCTGTCATATTATAATACAGACAGTTGATCTCGCTGGTCTGTCATATTATAATAGAGACAGTAGATCTAGCTGGTCTGTCATAAAATAATAGAGACAGTAGATCTAGCTGGTCTATCATATTATAATGGACACAGTAGATCTAGCTGGTCTGTCATAATATAATAGAGACTGTAGATCTAGCTGGTCTGTCATATTATAATAGAGACAGTAGATGTCGCTGGTCTGTCATAATATAATAGAGACAGTAGATCTAGCTGGTATGTCATATTAAAATAAAGGCAATAGATCTAGCTGGTCTGTCATATTATAATAGAGACAGTACATCTAGCTGGTCTGTCATAATATAATAGAGACAGTAGATCTAGCTGTTCTGTCATAATATGAGACAGTAGATCGAGCTGGTCTTTCATGTTATAATAGAAACAGTAGATCTAGCTGGTCTGTCATAATATAATAGAGACAGTATATCTAGCTGGTCTGTCAACTTATAATAGAGACAGTAGATCGAGCTGGTCTGTCATATTATAATAGAGACAGTATATCTAGCTGGTCTGTCATAATATAGTAGAGACAGTAGATCTAGCTGGTCTGTCATAATAGAATAGAGATAGTAGATCTAGCTGGTCTGTCACATTATAATAGAGAAAGTAGATCGAGCTGGTCTGTCATATTATAATACAGACAGTTGATCTCGCTGGTCTGTCATATTATAATAGAGACAGTAGATCTAGCTCGTCTATCATATTATAATGGACACAGTAGATGCCGCTGGTCTGTCATAATATAATAGAGACAGTAGATCTAGCTGGTCTGTCATATTATAATGGAGACAGTAGATCTAGCTTGTCTGTCATATTATAATAGAGACAGTACATCTAGCTGGTCTGTCATAATAGAATAGAGACAGTAGATCTAGCTGTTCTGTCATAATATGAGACAGTAGATCTAGCTGGTCTTTCATATTATAATAGAGACAGTAGATCTAGCTGGTCTGTCATAATATAATAGAGACAGTATATCTAGCTGGTCTGTCAAATTATAATAGAGACAGTAGATCTAGCTGGTCTGTCATAATATAGCAGAGACAGTAGATCTAGCTGATCTGTCATAAAATAATAGAGACAGTAGACGAGCTGGTCTTTCATGTTATAATAGAAACAGTAGATCTAGCTGGTCTGTCATAATAGAATAGAGACAGTAGATCTAGCTGTTCTGTCATAATATGATAGAGACAGTAGATCTAGCTGATCTGTCATAAAATAATAGAGACAGTAGATTGAGCTGTTCTTTCATGTTATAATAGAGACAGTAGATCGAGCTGGTCTGTCATATTATAATACAGACAGTTGATCTCGCTGGTCTGTCATATTATAATAGAGACAGTAGATCTAGCTGGTCTGTCATAAAATAATAGAGACAGTAGATCTAGCTGGTCTATCATATTATAATGGACACAGTAGATCTAGCTGGTCTGTCATAATATAATAGAGACTGTAGATCTAGCTGGTCTGTCATATTATAATAGAGACAGTAGATGTCGCTGGTCTGTCATAATATAATAGAGACAGTAGATCTAGCTGGTATGTCATATTAAAATAAAGGCAATAGATCTAGCTGGTCTGTCATATTATAATAGAGACAGTACATCTAGCTGGTCTGTCATAATATAATAGAGACAGTAGATCTAGCTGTTCTGTCATAATATGAGACAGTAGATCGAGCTGGTCTTTCATGTTATAATAGAAACAGTAGATCTAGCTGGTCTGTCATAATATAATAGAGACAGTATATCTAGCTGGTCTGTCAACTTATAATAGAGACAGTAGATCGAGCTGGTCTGTCATATTATAATAGAGACAGTATATCTAGCTGGTCTGTCATAATATAGTAGAGACAGTAGATCTAGCTGGTCTGTCATAATAGAATAGAGATAGTAGATCTAGCTGGTCTGTCACATTATAATAGAGAAAGTAGATCGAGCTGGTCTGTCATATTATAATACAGACAGTTGATCTCGCTGGTCTGTCATATTATAATAGAGACAGTAGATCTAGCTCGTCTATCATATTATAATGGACACAGTAGATGTCGCTGGTCTGTCATAATATAATAGAGACAGTAGATCTAGCTGGTCTGTCATATTATAATGGAGACAGTAGATCTAGCTGGTCTGTCATATTTATAATAGAGACAGTACATCTAGCTGGTCTGTCATAATAGAATAGAGACAGTAGATCTGGCTGTTCTGTCATAATATGAGCACAGTAGATCTAGCTGGTCTTTCATATTATAATAGAGACAGTATATCTAGCTGGTCTGTCAAATTATAATATAGACAGTAGATCTAGCTGTTCTGTCATAATATGAGACAGTAGATCTAGCTGGTCTTTCATAATATAAACAGAGACAGTATATCTAGCTGGTCTGTCAAATTATAATAGAGACAGTAGATCTAGCTGGTCTGTCATAATATAGCAGAGACAGTAGATCTAGCTGTTCTGTCATAATATGAGACAGTAGATCTAGCTGGTCTTTCATAATATAACAGAGACAGTAGATCTAGCTGGTCTGTCATATTATAATGGAGACAGTAGATCTAGCTGGTCTGTCAAATTATAATAGAGACAGTAGATCTAGCTGGTCTGTCATAATATAGCAGAGACAGTAGATCTAGCTGATCTGTCATAAAATAATAGAGACAGTAGATCGAGCTGGTCTTTCATGTTATAATAGAAACAGTAGATCTAGCTGGTCTGTCATAATAGAATAGAGACAGTAGATCTAGCTGTTCTGTCATAATATGATAGAGACAGTAGATCTAGCTGATCTGTCATAAAATAATAGAGACAGTAGATTGAGCTGTTCTTTCATGTTATAATAGAAACAGTAGATCTACCTGGTCTGTCATAATATAATAGAGACAGTAGATCTAGCTGGTCTGTCATAATATAATAGAGACAAGATCTAGCTGGGTCTGTCATAATATAGCAGAGACAGTAGATCTACCTGGTCTGTCATAAAATAATAGAGACAGTAGATCTAGCTGGTCTGTCATAATATGATAGAGACAGTAGATCTAGCTGATCTGTCATAAAATAATAGAGACAGTAGATTGAGCTGTTCTTTCATGTTATAATAGAAACAGTAGATCTACCTGGTCTGTCATAATATAATAGAGACAGTAGATCTAGCTGGTCTGTCATATTATAATGGGGACAGTAGATCTAGCTGGTCTGTCATAATAGAATAGAGACAGTAGATCTAGCTGGTCTGTCACATTATAATAGAGACATTCGATCTAGCTGGTCTGTCATATTATAATACAGACAGTTGATCTAGCTGGTCTGTCATATTATAATAGAGACAGTAGATCTAGCTGGTCTGTCATAAAATAATAGAGACAGTAGATCTAGCTCGTCTATCATGTTATAATGGAGACAGTAGATCGAGCTGGTCTGTCATAATATAATAGAGACTGTAGATCTAGCTGGTCTGTCATATTATAATGGAGACAGTAGATCTAGCTGGTCTGTCATATTATAATAGAGACAGTAGATCTAGCTGGTCTGTCATATTATAATAGAGACAGTACATCTAGCTGGTCTGTCATAATAGAATAGAGACAGTAGATCTAGCTGTTCTGTCATAATATAAGACAGTAGATCTCACTGGTCTTTCATATTATAATAGAGACAGTAGATCTCGCTGGTCTGTCATAATAGAATAGAGACAGTAGATCTACCTGGTCTGTCATAATCTAATAGAGACAGTAGATTTTGCTGGTCTGTCATATTATAATAGAGACAGTAGATCTCGCTGGTCTGTCATAATAGAATAGAGACAGTAGATCGAGCTGGTCTGTCATATTATAATGGAGACAGTAGATCTAGCTGTTCTGTCATAATATGAGACAGTAGATCTAGCTGGTCTTTCATATTATAATAGAGACAGTAGATCTACCTGGTCTGTCATAATATAATAGATACAGTAGATCTACCTGGTCTGTCATAGAATAGATCTAGCTGGTCTGTCATATTATAATAGAGACAGTAGATCTAGCTGGTCTGTCATCTAGCTGGTCTGTCAAATTATAATAGAGACAGTATATTTAGCTGGTCTTTGTCATAATATAGCAGAGACAGTAGATCATAATATAATAGAGACAGTATAGCTGGTCTTTCATGCTATAATAGAAACAGTAGATCTAGCTGGTCTGTCAAATTATAATAGAGACAGTATATCTAGCTGGTTCGTCAACTTATAATAGCAGTGGTCTGTCATATTATAATAGAGACAGTATATCTAGCTGGTCTGTCAGAGACAGTCTAGCTGATCTGTCATAATAGAATAGAGATAGTAGAGATCTAGCTGGTTCTGTCAAATACAGAGAAAGTAGATCGAGCTGGTCTTTCATGTTATAATAGAAACAGTAGATCTAGCTGGTCTGTCATAATATAATAGAGACAGTATATCTAGCTGGTCTGTCATATTATAATGGCATAGTTATAATAGAGACAGTACATCTAGCTGGTCTGTCATATTATAATAGAGACAGTAGATCTAGCTGTTCTGTCATAATATAGAGACAGAGACAGTATATATAATAGAGACAGTAGATCTGGTCTGTCATATAATATAGTAGAGAGAGACAGTAGATCTAGCTGGTCTGTCATAATATAGAATAGATCTAGCTGATCTGTCAGTATAATAGAGACAGTCTAGCTGGTCTGTCACTAGCTGGTCTGTCATATAATAGGACAGTAGATCTAGCTGGTCTGTCAAATTATAATAGAGACAGTATATCGAGCTGGTCTGTCATATTATAATACAGACAGTTGCTGGTCTGTCATATTATAATAGAGATAGTAGATCTAGCTGGTCTGTCATATTATAATAGAGACAGTAGATCTAGCTGGTCTGTCATATTATAATACAGACATATCTATAATATAATAGAGACTGTAGATCTACTGGTCTATCATATTATAATGGAGACAGTAGATGTCGCTGGTCTGTCATAATATAATAGAGACAGTAGATCTAGCTGGTCTGTCATATTATAATGGAGACAGTAGATCTAGCTGGTCTGTCATATTATAATAGAGACAGTACATCTAGCTGGTCTGTCATAATAGAATAGAGACAGTAGATCTAGCTGTTCTGTCATAATATGAGACAGTAGATCTAGCTGGTCTTTCATATTATAATAGAGACAGTAGATCTAGCTGGTCTGTCATAATATAATAGAGACAGTATATCTAGCTGGTCTGTCAAATTATAATAGAGACAGTAGATCTAGCTGGTCTGTCATAATATAGCAGAGACAGTAGATCTAGCTGATCTGTCATAAAATAATAGAGACAGTAGATCGAGCTGGTCTTTCATGTTATAATAGAAACAGTAGATCTAGCTGGTCTGTCATAATATAATAGAGACAGTATATCTAGCTGGTCTGTCAAATTATAATAGAGACAGTAGATCGAGCTGGTCTGTCATATTATAATACAGACAGTTGATCTCGCTGGTCTGTCATATTATAATAGAGACAGTAGATCTAGCTGGTCTGTCATAAAATAATAGAGACAGTAGATCTAGCTGGTCTATCATATTATAATGGACACAGTAGATCTAGCTGGTCTGTCATAATATAATAGAGACTGTAGATCTAGCTGGTCTGTCATATTATAATAGAGACAGTAGATGTCGCTGGTCTGTCATAATATAATAGAGACAGTAGATCTAGCTGGTATGTCATATTAAAATAAAGGCAATAGATCTAGCTGGTCTGTCATATTATAATAGAGACAGTACATCTAGCTGGTCTGTCATAATATAATAGAGACAGTAGATCTAGCTGTTCTGTCATAATATGAGACAGTAGATCGAGGCTGGTCTTTCATGTTATAATAGAAACAGTAGATCTAGCTGGTCTGTCATAATATAATAGAGACAGTATATCTAGCTGGTCTGTCAACTTATAATAGAGACAGTAGATCGAGCTGGTCTGTCATATTATAATAGAGACAGTATATCTAGCTGGTCTGTCATAATATAGTAGAGACAGTAGATCTAGCTGGTCTGTCATAATAGAATAGAGATAGTAGATCTAGCTGGTCTGTCACATTATAATAGAGAAAGTAGATCGAGCTGGTCTGTCATATTATAATACAGACAGTTGATCTCGCTGGTCTGTCATATTATAATAGAGACAGTAGATCTAGCTCGTCTATCATATTATAATGGACACAGTAGATGTCGCTGGTCTGTCATAATATAATAGAGACAGTAGATCTAGCTGGTCTGTCATATTATAATGGAGACAGTAGATCTAGCTGGTCTGTCATATTATAATAGAGACAGTACATCTAGCTGGTCTGTCATAATAGAATAGAGACAGTAGATCTAGCTGTTCTGTCATAATATGAGACAGTAGATCTAGCTGGTCTTTCATATTATAATAGAGACAGTAGATCTAGCTGGTCTGTCATAATATAATAGAGACAGTATATCTAGCTGGTCTGTCAAATTATAATAGAGACAGTAGATCTAGCTGGTCTGTCATAATATAGCAGAGACAGTAGATCTAGCTGATCTGTCATAAAATAATAGAGACAGTAGATCGAGCTGGTCTTTCATGTTATAATAGAAACAGTAGATCTAGCTGGTCTGTCATAATATAATAGAGACAGTATATCTAGCTGGTCTGTCAAATTATAATAGAGACAGTAGATCGAGCTGGTCTGTCATATTATAATACAGACAGTTGATCTCGCTGGTCTGTCATATTATAATAGAGACAGTAGATCTAGCTGGTCTGTCATAAAATAATAGAGACAGTAGATCTAGCTGGTCTATCATATTATAATGGACACAGTAGATCTAGCTGGTCTGTCATAATATAATAGAGACTGTAGATCTAGCTGGTCTGTCATATTATAATAGAGACAGTAGATGTCGCTGGTCTGTCATAATATAATAGAGACAGTAGATCTAGCTGGTATGTCATATTAAAATAAAGGCAATAGATCTAGCTGGTCTGTCATATTATAATAGAGACAGTACATCTAGCTGTTCTGTCATAATATGAGACAGTAGATCTCGCTGGTCTTTCATATTATAATAGAGACAGTAGATCTCGCTGGTCTGTCATAATAGAATAGAGACAGTAGATCTACCTGGTCTGTCATAATCTAATAGAGACAGTAGATTTTGGTGGTCTGTCATATTATAATAGAGACAGTAGATCTCGCTGGTCTGTCAAAATACAATAGAGACAGTAGATCGAGCTGGTCTGTCATATTATAATGGAGACAGTAGATCTAGCTGTTCTGTCATAATATGAGACAGTAGATCTAGCTGGTCTGTCATATTATAATAGAGACAGTAGATCTAGCTGGTCTGTAATATTATAATGGGGACAGTAGATCTAGCTGGTCTGTCATAATAGAATAGAGATAGTAGATCTAGCTGGTCTGCCACATTATAATAGAGACAGTAGATCGAGCTGGTCTGTCATATTATAATACAGACAGTAGATCTGGTCTATCATATTATAATGGACTAGATGTCTGGTCTGTCATATTATAATGATCTAGAGACAGTAGATCTAGCTGGTCTGTCATATTATAATAGAGACAGTACATCTCGCCGGTCTGTCATAATAGAATAGAGACAGTAGATCTAGCTGTTCTGTCATAATATGAGACAGTAGATCTAGCTGGTCTTTCATATTATAATAGAGACAGTAGATCTACCTGGTCTGTCATAATATAATAGATACAGTAGATCTACATGGTCTGTCATAGAATAATAGAGACAGTAGATCTAGCTGGTCTGTCATATTATAATAGAGACAGTAGATCTAGCTGGTCTGTCATAATATAATAGAGACAGTATATCTAGCTGGTCTGTCAAATTATAATAGAGACAGTAGATCTAGCTGGTCTGTCATAATATAGCAGAGACAGTAGATCTAGCTGATCTGTCATAAAATAATAGAGACAGTAGATCGAGCTGGTCTTTCATGTTATAATAGAAACAGTAGATCTAGCTGGTCTGTCAAATTATAATAGAGACAGTAGATCGAGCTGGTCTGTCATATTATAATACAGACAGTTGATCTCGCTGGTCTGTCATATTATAATAGAGACAGTAGATCTAGCTGGTCTGTCATATTATAATGGACACAGTAGATCTAGCTGGTCTGTCATAATATAATAGAGACTGTAGATCTAACTGGTCTGTCATATTATAATAGAGACAGTAGATGTCGCTGGTCTGTCATAATATAATAGAGACAGTAGATCTAGCTGGTCTGTCATATTATAATGGAGACAGTAGATCTAGCTGGTCTGTCATATTATAATAGAGACAGTAGATCTAGCTGGTCTGTCATATTATAATAGAGACAGTACATCTAGCTGGTCTGTCATAATAGAATAGAGACAGTAGATCTAGCTGTTCTGTCATAATATAAGACAGTAGATCTCGCTGGTCTTTCATATTATAATAGAGACAGTAGATCTCGCTGGTCTGTCATAATAGAATAGAGACAGTAGATCTACCTGGTCTGTCATAATCTAATAGAGACAGTAGATTTTGCTGGTCTGTCATATTATAATAGAGCCAGTAGATCTCGCTGGTCTGTCATAATAGAATAGAGACAGTAGATCGAGCTGGTCTGTCATATTATAATGGAGACAGTAGATCTAGCTGTTCTGTCATAATATGAGACAGTAGATCTAGCTGGTCTTTCATATTATAATAGAGACAGTAGATCTACCTGGTCTGTCATAATATAATAGATACAGTAAATCTACCTGGTCTGTCATAGAAAAATAGAGACAGTAGATCTAGCTGGTCTGTCATATTATAATAGAGACAGTAGATCTAGCTGGTCTGTCATAATATAATAGAGACAGTATATCTAGCTGGTCTGTCAAATTATAATAGAGACAGTATATCTAGCTGGTCTGTCATAATATAGCAGAGACAGTAGATCTAGCTGATCTGTCATAAAATAATAGAGACAGTAGATCGAGCTGGTCTGTCAACTTATAATAGAGACAGTAGATCGAGCTGGTCTGTCATATTATAATACAGACAGTTGATCTCGCTGGTCTGTCATATTATAATAGAGACAGTAGATCTAGCTGGTCTGTCATATTATAATGGAGACAGTAGATTGAGCTGTTCTTTCATAATAGAATAGAGACAGTAGATCTAGCTGGTCTGTCACATTATAATAGAGACATTAGATCTAGCTGGTCTGTCATAATATAATAGAGACAGTAGATGTCGCTGGTCTGTCATAATATAATAGAGACAGTAGATCGAGCTGGTCTGTCATAATATGATAGAGACAGTAGATCTAGCTGATCTGTCATAAAATAATAGAGACAGTAGATCGAGCTGGTCTGTCATATTATAATAGAGACAGTACATCTAGCTGGTCTGTCTTAATAGAATAGAGACAGTAGATCTAGCTGTTCTGTCATAATATGAGACAGTAGATCTCGCTGGTCTTTCATATTATAATAGAGACAGTAGATCTCGCTGGTCTGTCATAATAGAATAGAGACAGTAGATCTACCTGGTCCGTCATAATCTAATAGAGACAGTAGATTTTGCTGGTCTGTCATATTATAATAGAGACAGTAGATCTCGCTGGTCTGTCATAATAGAATAGAGACAGTAGATCGAGCTGGTCTGTCATATTATAATGGAGACAGTAGATCTAGCTGTTCTGTCATAATATGAGACAGTAGATCTAGCTGGTCTTTCATATTATAATAGAGACTGTAGATCTACCTGGTCTATCATAATATAATAGATACAGTAGATCTACCTGGTCTGTCATAGAATAATATAGAGACAGTAGATCTAGCTGGTCTGTCATATTATAATAGAGGCAGTAGATCTTGCTGTCTGTCATAATATAATAGAGACAGTATATCTAGCTGGTCTGTCAAATTATAATAAAGACAGTAGATCTAGCTGGTCTGTCATAATATAGCAGAGACAGTAGATCTACCTGGTCTGTCATAAAATAATAGAGACAGTAGATCTAGCTGGTCTGTCATAATATGATAGAGACAGTAGATCTAGCTGATCTGTCATAAAATAATGGAGACAGTAGATCTAGCTGGTCTGTCATATTATAATAGAGACGGTAGATCTAGCTGGTCTGTCATATTATAATAGAGACGGTAGATCTAGCTGGTCTGTCATATTATAATAGAACGAAAGTACATCTAGCTGGTCTGTCATAATAGAATAGAGACAGTAGATCTAGCTGTTCTGTCATAATATGATAGAGACAGTAGATCTAGCTGATCTGTCATAAAATAATAGAGACAGTAGATTGAGCTGTTCTTTCATGTTATAATAGAAACAGTAGATCTACCTGGTCTGTCATAATATAATAGAGACAGTAGATCTAGCTGTTCTGTCATAATATGAGACAGTATATCTAGCTGGTCTGTCATATTATAATAGAGACAGTAGATCTAACTGGTCTGTCATATTATAATAGAGACAGTAGATCTAGCTGGTCTGTCATAATATAGCAGAGACAGTAGATTGATCTGTTCTTTCATGTTATAATAGAAACAGTAGATCTAGCTGGTCTGTCATAATAGAATAGAGACAGTAGATCTAGCTGGTCTGTCACATTATAATAGAGACATTCGATCTAGCTGGTCTGTCATATTATAATACAGACAGTTGATCTAGCTGGTCTGTCATATTATAATAGAGACAGTAGATCTAGCTGGTCTGTCATAAAATAATAGAGACAGTAGATCTAGCTCGTCTATCATGTTATAATGGAGACAGTAGATCGAGCTGGTCTGTCATAATATAATAGAGACTGTAGATCTAGCTGGTCTGTCATATTATAATGGAGACAGTAGATCTAGCTGGTCTGTCATATTATAATAGAGACAGTAGATCTAGCTGGTCTGTCATATTATAATAGAGACAGTACATCTAGCTGGTCTGTCATAATAGAATAGAGACAGTACATCTAGCTGTTCTGTCATAATATAAGACAGTAGATCTCGCTGGTCTTTCATATTATAATAGAGACAGTAGATCTCGCTGGTCTGTCATAATATAATAGAGACAGTAGATCTAGCTGGTATGTCATATTAAAATAAAGGCAATAGATCTAGCTGGTCTGTCATATTATAATAGAGACAGTACATCTAGCTGGTCTGTCATAATAGAATAGAGACAGTACATCTAGCTGTTCTGTCATAATATGAGACAGTAGATCTCGCTGGTCTTTCATATTATAATAGAGACAGTAGATCTCGCTGGTCTGTCATAATAGAATAGAGACAGTAGATCTACCTGGTCTGTCATAATCTAATAGAGACAGTAGATTTTGGTGGTCTGTCATATTATAATAGAGACAGTAGATCTCGCTGGTCTGTCATATTATAATGGAGACAGTAGATCTAGCTGGTCTGTCATAATAGAATAGAGATAGTAGATCTAGCTGGTCTGCCACATTATAATAGAGACAGTACATCTCGCTGGTCTGTCATAATAGAATAGAGACAGTAGATCTAGCTGTTCTGTCATAATATGAGACAGTAGATCTAGCTGGTCTTTCATATTATAATAGAGACAGTAGATCTACCTGGTCTGTCATAATATAATAGATACAGTAGATCTACATGGTCTGTCATAGAATAATAGAGACAGTAGATCTAGCTGGTCTGTCATATTATAATAGAGACAGTAGATCTAGCTGGTCTGTCATAATATAATAGAGACAGTATATCTAGCTGGTCTGTCAAATTATAATAGAGACAGTAGATCTAGCTGGTCTGTCATAATATAGCAGAGACAGTAGATCTAGCTGATCTGTCATAAAATAATAGAGACAGTAGATCGAGCTGGTCTTTCATGTTATAATAGAAACAGTAGATCTAGCTGGTCTGTCAAATTATAATAGAGACAGTAGATCGAGCTGGTCTGTCATATTATAATACAGACAGTTGATCTCGCTGGTCTGTCATATTATAATAGAGACAGTAGATCTAGCTGGTCTGTCATATTATAATGGACACAGTAGATCTAGCTGGTCTGTCATAATATAATAGAGACTGTAGATCTAGCTGGTCTATCATATTATAATAGAGACAGTAGATGTCGCTGGTCTGTCATAATATAATAGAGACAGTAGATCTAGCTGGTCTGTCATATTATAATGGAGACAGTAGATCTAGCTGGTCTGTCATATTATAATAGAGACAGTAGATCTAGCTGGTCTGTCATATTATAATAGAGACAGTACATCTAGCTGGTCTGTCATAATAGAATAGAGACAGTAGATCTAGCTGTTCTGTCATAATATAAGACAGTAGATCTCGCTGGTCTTTCATATTATAATAGAGACAGTAGATCTCGCTGGTCTGTCATAATAGAATAGAGACAGTAGATCTACCTGGTCTGTCATAATCTAATAGAGACAGTAGATTTTGCTGGTCTGTCATATTATAATAGAGACAGTAGATCTCGCTGGTCTGTCATAATAGAATAGAGACAGTAGATCGAGCTGGTCTGTCATATTATAATGGAGACAGTAGATCTAGCTGTTCTGTCATAATATGAGACAGTAGATCTAGCTGGTCTTTCATATTATAATAGAGACAGTAGATCTACCTGGTCTGTCATAATATAATAGATACAGTAGATCTACCTGGTCTGTCATAGAAAAATAGAGACAGTAGATCTAGCTGGTCTGTCATATTATAATAGAGACAGTAGATCTAGCTGGTCTGTCATAATATAATAGAGACAGTATATCTAGCTGGTCTGTCAAATTATAATAGAGACAGTATATCTAGCTGGTCTGTCATAATATAGCAGAGACAGTAGATCTAGCGGATCTGTCATAAAATAATAGAGACAGTAGATAGAGCTGGTCTGTCAACTTATAATAGAGACAGTAGATCGAGCTGGTCTGTCATATTATAATACAGACAGTTGATCTCGCTGGTCTGTCATATTATAATAGAGACAGTAGATCTAGCTGGTCTGTCATATTATAATGGAGACAGTAGATTGAGCTGTTCTTTCATAATAGAATAGAGACAGTAGATCTAGCTGGTCTGTCACATTATAATAGAGACATTAGATCTAGCTGGTCTGTCATAATATAATAGAGACTGTAGATCTAGCTGGTCTGTCATATATATAATAGAGACAGTAGATGTCGCTGGTCTGTCATAATATAATAGAGACAGTAGATCGAGCTGGTCTGTCATAATATGATAGAGACAGTAGATCTAGCTGATCTGTCATAAAATAATAGAGACAGTAGATCGAGCTGGTCTGTCATATTATAATAGAGACAGTACATCTAGCTGGTCTGTCATAATAGAATAGAGACAGTAGATCTAGCTGTTCTGTCATAATATGAGACAGTAGATCTCGCTGGTCTTTCATATTATAATAGAGACAGTAGATCTCGCTGGTCTGTCATAATAGAATAGAGACAGTAGATCTACCTGGTCCGTCATAATCTAATAGAGACAGTAGATTTTGCTGGTCTGTCATATTATAATAGAGACAGTAGATCTCGCTGGTCTGTCATAATAGAATAGAGACAGTAGATCGAGCTGGTCTGTCATATTATAATGGAGACAGTAGATCTACCTGGTCTGTCATAGAATAATATAGAGACAGTAGATCTAGCTGGTCTGTCATATTATAATAGAGGCAGTAGATCTTGCTGGTCTGTCATAATATAATAGAGACAGTATATCTAGCTGGTCTGTCAAATTATAATAAAGACAGTAGATCTAGCTGGTCTGTCATAATATAGCAGAGACAGTAGATCTACCTGGTCTGTCATAAAATAATAGAGACAGTAGATCTAGCTGGTCTGTCATAATATGATAGAGACAGTAGATCTAGCTGATCTGTCATAAAATAATGGAGACAGTAGATCTAGCTGGTCTGTCATATTATAATAGAGACGGTAGATCTAGCTGGTCTGTCATATTATAATAGAGACGGTAGATCTAGCTGGTCTGTCATATTATAATAGAGACAGTACATCTAGCTGGTCTGTCATAATAGAATAGAGACAGTAGATCTAGCTGTTCTGTCATAATATGATAGAGACAGTAGATCTAGCTGATCTGTCATAAAATAATAGAGACAGTAGATTGAGCTGTTCTTTCATGTTATAATAGAAACAGTAGATCTACCTGGTCTGTCATAATATAATAGAGACAGTAGATCTAGCTGTTCTGTCATAATATGAGACAGTATATCTAGCTGGTCTGTCATATTATAATAGAGACAGTAGATCTAACTGGTCTGTCATATTATAATAGAGGCAGTAGATCTAGCTGGTCTGTCATAATATAATAGAGACAGTAGATCTAGCTGGTCTGTCATAATATAGCAGAGACAGTAGATCTACCTGGTCTGTCATAAAATAATAGAGACAGTAGATCTAGCTGGTCTGTCATAATATGATAGAGACAGTAGATCTAGCTGATCTGTCATAAAATAATAGAGACAGTAGATTGAGCTGTTCTTTCATGTTATAATAGAAACAGTAGATCTACCTGGTCTGTCATAATATAATAGAGACAGTAGATCTAGCTGTTCTGTCATAATATGAGACAGTATATCTAGCTGGTCTGTCATATTATAATAGATCTAACTGGTCTGTCATAATAATAGAGGCAGTAGATCTAGCTGGTCTGTCACAGTAGATCTAGCTGGTCTGTCATAATATAGCAGAGACAGTAGATCTACCTGGTCTGTCATAAAATAATAGAGACAGTAGATCAGCTGGTCTGTCATAATATGATAGAGACAGTAGATCTAGCTGATCTGTCATAAAATAATAGAGACAGTAGATTGAGCTGTTCTTCATGTTATAATAGAAACAGTAGATCTACCTGGTCTGTCATAATATAATAGAGACAGTAGATCTAGCTGGTCTGTCATATTATAATGGGGACAGTAGATCTAGCTGGTCTGTCATAATAGAATAGAGACAGTAGATCTAGCTGGTCTGTCACATTATAATAGAGACATTCGATCT
The DNA here is from genome assembly GCF_023373465.1 of Oncorhynchus keta. Taxonomy (NCBI): domain Eukaryota; kingdom Metazoa; phylum Chordata; class Actinopteri; order Salmoniformes; family Salmonidae; genus Oncorhynchus; species Oncorhynchus keta. The sequence goes on along the minus strand of NW_026288802.1, from coordinate 20,260 downwards.
AGCTGGTCTGTCATATTATAATACAGACAGTTGATCTAGCTGGTCTGTCATATTATAATAGAGACAGTAGATCTAGCTGGTCTGTCATAAAATAATAGAGACAGTAGATCTAGCTGGTCTATCATGTTATAATGGAGACAGTAGATCTAGCTGGTCTGTCATAATATAATAGAGACTGTAGATCTAGCTGGTCTGTCATATTATAATAGAGACAGTAGATGTCGCTGGTCTGTCATAATATAATAGAGACAGTAGATCGAGCTGGTCTGTCATAATATGATAGAGACAGTAGATCTAGCTGATCTGTCATAAAATAATAGAGACAGTAGATCGAGCTGGTCTGTCATATTATAATAGAGACAGTACATCTAGCTGGTCTGTCATAATAGAATAGAGACAGTAGATCTAGCTGTTCTGTCATAATATGAGACAGTAGATCTCGCTGGTCTTTCATATTATAATAGAGACAGTAGATCTCGCTGGTCTGTCATAATAGAATAGAGACAGTAGATCTACCTGGTCCGTCATAATCTAATAGAGACAGTAGATTTTGCTGGTCTGTCATATTATAATAGAGACAGTAGATCTCGCTGGTCTGTCATAATAGAATAGAGACAGTAGATCGAGCTGGTCTGTCATATTATAATGGAGACAGTAGATCTAGCTGTTCTGTCATAATATGAGACAGTAGATCTAGCTGGTCTTTCATATTATAATAGAGACTGTAGATCTACCTGGTCTATCATAATATAATAGATACAGTAGATCTACCTGGTCTGTCATAGAATAATATAGAGACAGTAGATCTAGCTGGTCTGTCATATTATAATAGAGGCAGTAGATCTTGCTGGTCTGTCATAATATAATAGAGACAGTATATCTAGCTGGTCTGTCAAATTATAATAAAGACAGTAGATCTAGCTGGTCTGTCATAATATAGCAGAGACAGTAGATCTACCTGGTCTGTCATAAAATAATAGAGACAGTAGATCTAGCTGGTCTGTCATAATATGATAGAGACAGTAGATCTAGCTGATCTGTCATAAAATAATGGAGACAGTAGATCTAGCTGGTCTGTCATATTATAATAGAGACGGTAGATCTAGCTGGTCTGTCATATTATAATAGAGACAGTACATCTAGCTGGTCTGTCATAATAGAATAGAGACAGTAGATCTAGCTGTTCTGTCATAATATGATAGAGACAGTAGATCTAGCTGATCTGTCATAAAATAACAGAGACAGTAGATTGAGCTGTTCTTTCATGTTATAATAGAAACAGTAGATCTACCTGGTCTGTCATAATATAATAGAGACAGTAGATCTAGCTGTTCTGTCATAATATGAGACAGTATATCTAGCTGGTCTGTCATATTATAATAGAGACAGTAGATCTAACTGGTCTGTCATATTATAATAGAGGCAGTAGATCTAGCTGGTCTGTCATAATATAATAGAGACAGTAGATCTAGCTGGTCTGTCATAATATAGCAGAGACAGTAGATCTACCTGGTCTGTCATAAAATAATAGAGACAGTAGATCTAGCTGGTCTGTCATAATATGATAGAGACAGTAGATCTAGCTGATCTGTCATAAAATAATAGAGACAGTAGATTGAGCTGTTCTTTCATGTTATAATAGAAACAGTAGATCTACCTGGTCTGTCATAATATAATAGAGACAGTAGATCTAGCTGGTCTGTCATATTATAATGGGGACAGTAGATCTAGCTGGTCTGTCATAATAGAATAGAGACAGTAGATCTAGCTGGTCTGTCACATTATAATAGAGACATTCGATCTAGCTGGTCTGTCATATTATAATACAGACAGTTGATCTAGCTGGTCTGTCATATTATAATAGAGACAGTAGATCTAGCTGGTCTGTCATAAAATAATAGAGACAGTAGATCTAGCTGGTCTATCATGTTATAATGGAGACAGTAGATCTAGCTGGTCTGTCATAATATAATAGAGATTGTAGATCTAGCTGGTCTGTCATATTATAATAGAGACAGTAGATGTCGCTGGTCTGTCATAATATAATAGAGACAGTAGATCGAGCTGGTCTGTCATAATATGATAGAGACAGTAGATCTAGCTGATCTGTCATAAAATAATAGAGACAGTAGATCGAGCTGGTCTGTCATATTATAATAGAGACAGTACATCTAGCTGGTCTGTCATAATAGAATAGAGACAGTAGATCTAGCTGTTCTGTCATAATATGAGACAGTAGATCTCGCTGGTCTTTCATATTATAATAGAGACAGTAGATCTCGCTGGTCTGTCATAATAGAATAGAGACAGTAGATCTACCTGGTCCGTCATAATCTAATAGAGACAGTAGATTTTGCTGGTCTGTCATATTATAATAGAGACAGTAGATCTCGCTGGTCTGTCATAATAGAATAGAGACAGTAGATCGAGTTGGTCTGTCATATTATAATGGAGACAGTAGATCTAGCTGTTCTGTCATAATATGAGACAGTAGATCTAGCTGGTCTTTCATATTCTAATAGAGACTGTAGATCTACCTGGTCTATCATAATATAATAGATACAGTAGATCTACCTGGTCTGTCATAGAATAATATAGATACAGTAGATCTAGCTGGTCTGTCATATTATAATAGAGGCAGTAGATCTTGCTGGTCTGTCATAATATAATAGAGACAGTATATCTAGCTGGTCTGTCAAATTATAATAGAGACAGTATATCTAGCTGGTCTGTCACATTATAATAGAGACAGTAGATCTAGCTGGTCTGTCATAATATAGCAGAGACAGTAGATCTACCTGGTCTGTCATAATATAATAGAGACAGTAGATCGAGCTGGTCTGTCATAATATGATAGAGACAGTAGATCTAGCTGATCTGTCATAAAATAATAGAGACAGTAGATCGAGCTGTTTCTTTCATGTTATAATAGAAACAGTAGATCTACCTGGTCTGTCATAATATAATAGAGACAGTAGATCTAGCTGGTCTGTCATATTATAATAGAGACAGTAGATCTAGCTGTTCTGTCATAATATGAGACAGTATATCTAGCTGGTCTGTCATATTATAATAGAGACAGTAGATCTAGCTGGTCTGTCATATTATAATGGGGACAGTAGATCTAGCTGGTCTGTCATAATAGAATAGAGATAGTAGATATAGCTGGTCTGTCACATTATAATAGAGACAGTAGATCGAGCTGGTCTGTCATAATATAATAGAGACAGTACATCTAGCTGGTCTGTCAAATTATAATAGAGACAGTAGATCTAGCTGGTCTGTCATAATATAGCAGAGACAGTAGATCTAGCTGATCTGTCATAAAATAATAGAGACAGTAGATCGAGCTGGTCTTTCATGTTATAATAGAAACAGTAGATCTAGCTGGTCTGTCATAATATAATAGAGACAGTATATCTAGCTGGTCTGTCAAATTATGATAGAGACAGTAGATCTAGCTGATCTGTCATAAAATAATAGAGACAGTAGATCGAGCTGGTCTTTCATGTTATAATAGAAACAGTAGATCTAGCTGGTCTGTCATAATATAATAGAGACAGTATATCTAGCTGGTCTGTCAAATTATAATAGAGACAGTAGATCGAGCTGGTCTGTCATATTATAATAGAGACAGTAGATCGAGCTGTTCTTTCATGTTATAATAGAAACAGTAGATCTACCTGGTCTGTCATAATATAATAGAGACAGTAGATCTAGCTGGTCTGTCATATTATAATAGAGACAGTAGATCTAGCTGTTCTGTCATAATATGAGACAGTAGATCTAGCTGGTCTGTCATATTATAATAGAGACAGTAGATCTAGCTGGTCTGTCATATTATATTTGGGGACAGTAGATCTAGCTGGTCTGTCATAATAGAATAGAGATAGTAGATCTAGCTGGTCTGTCACATTATAATAGAGACAGTAGATCGAGCTGGTCTGTCATAATATAATAGAGACAGTAGATCTAGCTGGTCTGTCATATTATAATAGAGACAGTAGATCGAGCTGGTCTGTCATATTATAATAGAGACAGTAGATCGAGCTGTTCTTTCATGTTATAATAGAAACAGTAGATCTACCTGGTCTGTCATAATATAATAGAGACAGTAGATCTAGCTGGTCTGTCATAATATAATAGAGACAGTAGATCTAGCTGGTCTGTCATATTATAATGGAGACAGTAGATCTAGCTGGTCTGTCATATTATAATAGAGACAGTACATCTAGCTGGTCTGTCATAATAGAATAGAGACAGTAGATCTAGCTGTTCTGTCATAATATGAGACAGTAGATCTAGCTGGTCTGTCACATTATAATAGAGACATTAGATCTAGCTGGTCTGTCATATTATAATACAGACAGTTGATCTATTTGGTCTGTCATATTATAATAGAGACAGTAGATCTAGCTGGTCTGTCATAAAATAATAGAGACAGTAGATCTAGCTGGTCTATCATGTTATAATGGAGACAGTAGATCTAGCTGGTCTGTTATAATAGAATAGAGATAGTAGATCTAGCTGGTCTGTCACATTATAATAGAGACAGTAGATCGAGCTGGTCTGTCATAATATAATAGAGACAGTATATCTAGCTGGTCTGTCAAATTATAATAGAGACAGTAGATCTAGCTGGTCTGTCATAATATAGCAGAGACAGTAGATAGACAGTAGATCGAGCTGGTCTTTCATGTTATAATAGAAACAGTAGATCTAGCTGGTCTGTCATAATATAATAGAGACAGTATATCTAGCTGGTCTGTCAAATTATGATAGAGACAGTAGATCTCGCTGATCTGTCATAAAATAATAGAGACAGTAGATCGAGCTGGTCTTTCATGTTATAATAGAAACAGTAGATCTAGCTGGTCTGTCATAATATAATTGAGACAGTATATCTAGCTGGTCTGTCAAATTATAATAGAGACAGTAGATCGAGCTGGTCTGTCATATTATAATAGAGTAGTAGATCGAGCTGTTCTTTCATGTTATAATAGAAACAGTAGATCTACCTGGTCTGTCATAATATAATAGAGACAGTAGATCTAGCTGGTCTGTCATATTATAATAGAGACAGTAGATCTAGCTGTTCTGTCATAATATGAGACAGTATATCTAGCTGGTCTGTCATATTATAATAGAGACAGTAGATCTAGCTGGTCTGTCGTAATAGAATAGAGATAGTAGATCTAGCTGGTCTGTCACATTATAATAGAGACAGTAGATCGAGCTGGTCTGTCATAATATAATAGAGACAGTAGATCTAGCAGGTCTGTCATATTATAATAGAGACAGTACATCTAGCTGGTCTGTCATAATAGAATAGAGACAGTAGATCTAGCTGTTCTGTCATAATATGAGACAGTAGATCTAGCTGGTCTTTCATATTATAATAGAGACAGTAGATCTACCTGGTCTGTCATAATATAATAGATACAGTAGATCTACCTGGTCTGTCATAGAATAATAGAGACAGTAGATCTAGCTGGTCTGTCATAATATAATAGAGACAGTATATCTAGCTGGTCTGTCAAATTATAATAGAGACAGTAGATCTAGCTGGTCTGTCATAATATAGCAGAGACAGTAGATCTAGTTGATCTGTCATAAAATAATAGAGACAGTAGATCGAGCTGGTCTTTCATGTTATAATAGAAACAGTAGATCTAGCTGGTCTGTCATAATATAATAGAGACAGTATATCTCGCTGGTCTGTCATATTATATAATGGAGACAGTAGATCTAGCTGGTCTGTCATATTATAATAGAGACAGTACATCTAGCTGGTCTGTCATAATAGAATAGAACAGCATAGATCGAGCCGGTCTGTCATAATATAATAGAGACAGTAGATCTAGCTGGTCTGTCATATTATAATGGAGACAGTGGATCTAGCTGGTCTGTCATATTATAGAGACAGTACATCTAGCTGGTCTGTCATAATAGAATAGAGACAGTAGATCCCTAGCTGTTCTGTTATAATATGAGACAGTAGATCTAGCTGGTCTTTCATATTATAATAGAGACAGTAGATCTACCTGGTCTGTCAAAATATAATAGATACAGTAGATGTACCTGGTCTGTCATAGAATAATAGAGACAGTAGATCTAGCTGGTCTGTCATATTATAATAGAGACAGTAGATCTAGCTGGTCTGTCATAATATAATAGAGACAGTATATCTAGCTGGTCTGTCAAATTATAATAGAGACAGTAGATCTAGCTGGTCTGTCATAATATAGCAGAGACAGTAGATCTAGCTGATCTGTCATAAAATAATAGAGACAGTAGATCGAGCTGGTCTTTCATGTTATAATAGAAACAGTAGATCTAGCTGGTCTGTCATAATATAATAGAGACAGTATATCTAGCTGGTCTGTCAAATTATGATAGAGACAGTAGATCTAGCTGATCTGTCATAAAATAATAGAGACAGTAGATCGAGCTGGTCTTTCATGTTATAATAGAAACAGTAGATCTAGCTGGTCTGTCATAATATAATAGAGACAGTAGATCTAGCTGGTCTGTCATATTATAATGGAGACAGTAGATCTAGCTGGTCTGTCATATTATAATAGAGACAGTACATCTAGCTGGTCTGTCATAATATAATAGAGACAGTAGATCTAGCTGTTCTGTCATAATATGAGACAGTAGATCTAGCTGGTCTGTCATATTATAATAGAGACAGTAGATCTACCTGGTCTGTCATAATATAATAGAGACAGTAGATCTACCTGGTCTGTCATAGAATAATAGAGACAGTAGATCTAGCTGGTCTGTCATATTATAATAGAGACAGTAGATCTAGCTGGTCTGTCATAATATAATAGAGACAGTATATCTAGCAGGTCTGTCAAATTATAATAGAGACAGTAGATCTAGCTGGTTTGTCATAATATAGCAGAGACAGTAGATCTAGCTGATCTGTCATAAAATAATAGAGACAGTAGATCGAGCTGGTCTTTCATGTTATAATAGAAACAGTAGATCTAGCTGGTCTGTCATAATATAATAGAGCCAGTATATCTCCCTGGTCTGTCAAATTATAATAGAGACAGTAGATCTAGCTGGTCTACAACAGGGCATAGATCTAGCAGAGACAGTAGATCTAGCTGATCTGTCATAAAATAATAGAGACAGTAGATCGAGCTGGTCTTTCATGTTATAATAGAAACAGTAGATCTAGCTGGTCTGTCATAATATAATAGAGCCAGTATATCTCCCTGGTCTGTCAAATTATGATAGAGACAGTAGATCTAGTTGATCTGTCATAAAATAATAGAGACAGTAGATCGAGCTGGTCTTTCATGTTATAATAGAAACAGTAGATCTAGCTGGTCTGTCATAATATAATAGAGACAGTAGATCTAGCTGGTCTGTCATATTATGATGGAGACAGTAGATCTAGCTGGTCTGTCATATTATAATAGATACAGTAGATCTACCTGGTCTGTCATAGAATAATAGAGACAGTAGATCTAGCTGGTCTGTCATATTATAATAGAGACAGTAGATCTAGCTGGTCTGTCATAATATAATGAGACAGTATATCTAGCTGGTCTGTCAGAATTATAATAGAGACAGTAGATCTAGCTGGTCTGTCATAATATAGCAGAGACAGTAGATCTAGCTGGTCTGTCATATTATAATGGAGACAGTAGATCTAGCTGGTCTGTCATATTATAATAGAGACAGTACATCTAGCTGGTCTGTCATAATAGAATAGAGACAGTAGATCTAGCTGTTCTGTCATAATATGAGACAGTAGATCTAGCTGGTCTTTCATATTATAATAGAGACAGTAGATCTACCTGGTCTGTCATAATATAATAGATACAGTAGATCTACCTGGTCTGTCATAAATAATAGAGACAGTAGATCTAGCTGGTCTGTCATATTATAATAGAGACAGTAGATCTAGCTGGTCTGTCATAATATAATAGAGACAGTATATCTAGCAGGTCTGTCAAATTATAATAGAAACAGTAGATCTAGCTGGTTTGTCATAATATAGCAGAGACAGTATATCTAGCTGATCTGTCATAAAATAATAGAGACAGTAGATCGAGAGGCTGGTCTTTCTGTTATAATAGAAACAGTAGATCTAGCTGATCTGTCATAATATAATAGAGCCAGTATATCTCCTGGTCTGTCAAATTATAATAGAAACAGTAGATCTAGCTGGTCTGTCATAATATAGCAGAGACAGTAGATCTAGCTGATCTGTCATAAAATAATAGAGACAGTAGATCTAGCTGGTCTTTCATGTTATAATAGAAACAGTAGATCTGCTGGTCTGTCATATTATAATAGAGCCAGTATATCTCCTGGTCTGTCAAATTATGATAGAGACAGTAGATCTAGTTGATCTGTCATAAAATAATAGAGACAGTAGATCGAGCTGGTCTTTCATGTTATAATAGAAACAGTAGATCTAGCTGGTCTGTCATAATATAATAGAGACAGTAGATCTAGCTGGTCTGTCATATTATGATGGAGACAGTAGATCTAGCTGGTCTGTCATATTATAATAGAGACAGTAGATCTACCTGTTCTTTCATAGAATAATAGAAACAGTAGATCTAGCTGGTCTGTCATATTATAATAGAGACAGTAGATCTAGCTGGTCTGTCATATTATAATAGACAGTATATCTAGCTGGTCTGTCAAAATAATAGAGACAGTAGATCTAGCTGGTCTGTCATAATATAGAGACAGTAGATCTAGCTGGTCTTTCATGTTATAATAGAAACAGTAGACTAGCTGGTCTTTCATGTTATAATAGAAAACAGTAGATCTCCCTGGTCTGTCAAATTATAATAGAGACAGTAGATCTAGCTGGTCTGTCATAATATAGCAGAGACAGTAGATCTAGCTGATCTGTCATAAAATAATAGAGACAGTAGATCGAGCTGGTCTTTCATGTTATAATAGAAACAGTAGATCTAGCTGGTCTGTCATAATATAATAGAGCCAGTATATCTAGCTGGTCTGCCAAATTATGATAGAGACAGATCTAGCTGATCTGTCATAAAATAATAGAGACAGTAGATCGAGCTGGTCTTTCATGTTATAATAGAAACAGTAGATCTAGCTGGTCTGTCATAATATAATAGAGACAGTATATCTAGTTGGTCTGTCAAATTATAATAGAGACAGTAGATCTAGCTGGTCTGTCATATTATAATAGAGACAGTAGATCGAGCTGGTCTGTCATGTTATAATAGAAACAGTAGATCTACCTGGTCTTTCATAATATAATAGAGACAGTAGATCTAGCTGGTCTGTCATATTATAATAGAGACAGTAGATCTAGCTGTTCTGTCATAATATGAGACAGTATATCTAGCTGGTCTGTCATATTATAATAGAGACAGTAGATCTAGCTGGTCTGCCAAATTATGATAGAGACAGTAGATCTAGCTGATCTGTCATAAAATAATAGAGACAGTAGATCGAGCTGGTCTTTCATGTTATAATAGAAACAGTAGATCTAGCTGGTCTGTCATAATATAATAGAGACAGTAGATCTAGTTGGTCTGTCAAATTATAATAGAAACAGTAGATCTAGCTGGTCTGTCATATTATAATAGAGACAGTAGATCGAGCTGGTCTTTCATGTTATAATAGAAACAGTAGATCTAGCTGGTCTTTCATAATATAATAGAGACAGTAGATCTAGCTGGTCTGTCATATTATAATAGAGACAGTAGATCTAGCTGTTCTGTCATAATATGAGACAGAGATCTAGCTGGTCTGTCATATTAATAGAGACAGGATCGAGCTGGTCTTTCATGTTATAATAGAAACAGTAGATCTAGCTGGTCTGTCATAATATAATAGAGCCAGTATATCTCCCTTGGTCTGTCAAATTATAATAGAGACAGTAGATCTAGCTGGTCTGTCATAATATAATAGAGTAGATCTATTGACTGTCATAAAATAATAGAGACAGTAGATCGAGCTGGTCTTTCATGTTATAATAGAAACAGTAGATCTAGCTGGTCTGTCATAATATAATAGAGCCAGTATATCTCCCTGGTCTGTCAAATTATAATAGAGACAGTAGATCTAGCTGGTCTGTCATAAAATAATAGAGACAGTAGATCTAGCTGGTCTGTCATAAAATAATAGAAACAGTAGATCTAGCTGGTCTGTCATAATATAATAGAGACAGTAGATCTAGCTGGTCTGTCATATTATAATGGGGACAGTAGATCTAGCTGGTCTGTCATATTATAATAGAGACAGTGATCTACCTGGTCTGTCATAGAATAATAGAGACAGTAGATCTAGCTGGTCTGTCATATTATAATAGAGACAGTAGATCTAGCTGGTCTGTCATAATATAATACAGACAGTATATCTAGCTGGTCTGTCAAATTATAATAGAGACAGAGATCTAGCTGGTCTGTCATAATATAGCAGAGACAGTAGATCTAGCTGGTCTGTCATAAATAATAGAGACAGTAGATCTAGCTGGTCTGTCATAATATAATAGAGACAGTAGATCTAGCTGGTCTGTCATAATATAATAGAGACAGTAGATCTAGCTGGTCTGTCATAATATAGCAGAGACAGTAGATCTAGCTGATCTGTCATAAAATAATAGAGACAGTAGATCGAGCTGGTCTTTCATGTTATAATAGAAACAGTAGATCTAGCTGGTCTGTCATAATATAATAGAGACAGTATATCTAGCTGGTCTGTCAAATTATGATAGAGACAGTAGATCTAGCTGATCTGTCATAAAAATATAGATAGACGAGCTGGTCATGTATAATAGAAACAGTAGATCTAGCTGGTCTGTCATAATATAATAGAGACAGTATATCTAGTTGGTCTGTCAAATTATAATAGAGACAGTAGATCGAGCTGGTCTGTCATATTATAATAGAGACAGTAGATCGAGCTGTTCTTTCATGTTATAATAGAAACAGTAGATCTACCTGGTCTTTCATAATATAATAGAGACAGTAGATCTAGCTGGTCTGTCATATTATAATAGAGACAGTAGATCTATCTGTTCTGTCATAATATGAGACAGTATATCTAGCTGGTCTGTCATATTATATTGAGACAGTAGATCTAGCTGGTCTGTCATATTATAATGGGGACAGTAGATCTAGCTGGTCTTTCATGTTATAATAGAGATAGTAGATCTAGCTGGTCTGTCACATTATAATAGAGACAGTAGATCGAGCTGGTCTGTCATATTATAATACAGACAGTTGATCTCGCTGGTCTGTCATATTATGAATAGAGACAGTAGATCTAGCTGGTCTGTCATAATAGAATAGAGACAGTAGATCTAGCTGTTCTGTCATAATATGAGACAGTAGATCTAGCTGGTCTTTCATATTATAATAGAGACAATAGATCTACCTGGTCTGTCATAATATAGCAGAGACAGTAGATCTAGCTGATCTGTCATAAAATAATAGAGACAGTAGATCGAGCTGGTCTTTCATGTTATAATAGAAACAGTAGATCTAGCTGGTCTGTCATAATATAATAGAGACAGTATATCTCGCTGGTCTGTCAAATTATGATAGAGACAGTAGATCTAGCTGGTCTGTCATAATATAATAGAGACAGTATATCTAGCTGGTCTGTCAAATTATAATAGAGACAGTATATCTAGCTGGTCTGTCAAATTATAATAGAAACAGTAGATCTAGCTGGTCTGTCATAATATAATAGAGACAGTATATCTAGCTGGTCTGTCAAATTATAATAGAGACAGTAGATCTAGCTGGTCTGTCATAATATAATAGAGACAGTATATCTAGCTGGTCTGCCAGATTATGATAGAGACAGTAGATCTAGCTGATCTGTCATAAAATAATAAAGACAGTAGATCGAGCTGGTCTTTCATGTTATAATAGAAACAGTAGATCTAGCTGGTCTGTCATAATATAATAGAGACAGTAGATCTACCTGGTCTTTCATGTTATAATAGAAACAGTAGATCTACCTGGTCTGTCATATTATAATAGAGACAGTAGATCTAGCTGGTCTGTCATATTATAATAGGGACAGTAGATCTAGCTGGTCTGTCATAATAGAATAGAGACAGTAGATCTAGCTGGTCTGTCATAATATTATATTGTGCAGATTAGCTGGTCTTTCATATTATAATAGAGACAGTAGATCTACCTGGTCTGTCATAATATAGCAGAGACAGTAGATCTAGCTGATCTGTCATAAAATAATAGAGACAGTAGATCGAGCTGGTCTTTCATGTTATAATAGAAACAGTAGATCTAGCTGGTCTTTCATAATATAATAGAGACAGTAGATCTAGCTGGTCTGTCATATTATAATGGAGACAGTAGATCTAGCTGGTCTGTCATATTATATAGAGACAGTACATCTAGCTGGTTTGTCATAATATAATAGAGACAGTAGATCTAGCTGTTCTGTCATAATATAGAGACAGTAGATCTAGCTGGTCTTTCATATTATAATAGAGACAGTAGATCTACCTGGTCTGTCATAATATAACAGAGACAGTAGATCGAGCTGGTCTGTCATAGAATAATAGAGACAGTAGATCTAGCTGGTCTGTCATATTATAATAGAGACAGTAGATCTAGCTGGTCTGTCATAATATAATAGAGACAGTATATCTAGCTGGTCTGTCAAATTATAATAGAGACAGTAGATCTAGCTGGTCTGATCTAGCAGAGACAGTAGATCTAGCTGATTCGTCATAAAATAATAGAGACAGTAGATCGAGCTGGTCTTTCATGTTATAATAGAAACAGTAGATCTAGCTGGTCTGTCATAATATAATAGAGACAGTATATCTAGCTTATCTGCCAAATTATGATAGAGACAGTAGATCGAGCTGGTCTGTCATATTATAATAGAGACAGTAGATCGAGCTGTTCTTTCATGTTATAATAGAAACAGTAGATCTACCTGGTCTTCATAATATAATAGAGACAGTAGATCTAGCTGGTCTGTCATATTATAATAGAGACAGTAGATCTAGCTGTTCTGTCATAATATGAGACAGTATATCTAGCTGGTCTGTCATATTATAATAGAGACAGTAGATCTAGCTGGTCTGTCATAATATTATAGAGACAGTGCTGGTCTGTCAAATTATATTAGAGACAGTAGATCTAGCTGGTCTGTCATAATATAGCAGAGACAGTAGATCTAGCTGATCTGTCATAAAATAATAGAGACAGTAGATCGAGCTGGTCTTTATTGTTATAATAGAAACAGTAGATCTAGCTGGTCTGTCATAATATAATAGAGACAGTATATCTAGCTGGTCTGCCAAATTATGATAGAGACAGTAGATGCTAGTCTGTCATAATATAATAGAGACAGTAGATCGAGCTGGTCTTTCATGTTATAATGGACACAGTAGATCTAGCTGGTCTGTCATAATATAATAGAGACAGTATATCTAGTTGGTCTGTCAAATTATAATAGAGACAGTAGATCGAGCTGGTCATATTATAATAGAGACAGTAGATCGAGCTGTTCTTTCATGTTATAATCAGTAGATCTATATATATAGAGACAGTAGATCTAGCTGGTCTGTCATATTATAATAGAGACAGTAGATCTAGCTGTTCTGTCATAATATGAGACAGTATATCTAGCTGGTCTGTCATATTATAATAGAGACAGTAGATCTAGCTGGTCTGTCATATTATAGATGGGGACAGTAGATCTAGCTGGTCTGTCATATAAAGAATAGAGATAGTAGATCTTAGTTGGCCTTTGTCACATTATAATAGAAACAGTAGATCTAGCTGGTCTGTCATATTATAATACATACAGTATGTCATCTCGCTGGTCTGTCAAATTATGATAGAGACAGTAGATCTAGAGACAGTACATCTAGGTCTGTCATAATATAATAGAGACAGTAGATTTAGCTGGTCTATCATATTATAATAGAGACAGTATATCTACCTGGTAGCAGAGACAGTAGATCTAGCTGGTCTGTCATAATATAATAGAAACAGTATAATAGATCTAGCTGGTCTGTCATAATATATAGAGACAGTGGGTCTGTCAGACAGTAGATCTAGCTGGTCTGTCATAATATAATGTCATATATTTAGCTGGTCTGTCAAATTATAATAGAGACAGTATATCTAGCTGGTCTGTCATAATAGAATAGAGACAGTATATCTAGCTGGGTCTGCCAAATTATGATAGAGACAGTAGATCTAGCTGGTCTGGGTCAAGCAATATAATAGAGACAGTAATCTAGCTGGTCTGCCAGACAGTAGATCTAGCTGATCTGCTGGTCTTTCATGTTATAATAGAAACAGTAGATCTAGCTGGTCTGTCATAATATAATAGAGACAGTAGATCTACCTGGTCTTCATGTTATAATAAAACAGTAGATCTACCTGGTCTGTCATATTATAATAGAGACAGTAGATCTAGCTGTTCTGTCATAATATGAGACAGTATATCTAGCTGGTCTGTCATATTATAATAGAGACAGTAGATCTAGCTGGTCTGTCATATTATAATGGGGACAGTAGATCTAGCTGGTCTGTCATAATAGAATAGAGACAGTAGATCTAGCTGTTCTGTCATAATATGAGACAGTAGATCTAGCTGGTCTTTCATATTATAATAGAGACAGTAGATCTACCTGGAATCTGCCATAATATAGCAGAGACAGTAGATCTAGCTGATCTGTCATAAAATAATAGAGACAGTAGATTGAGCTGGTCTTTCATGTTATAATAGAAACAGTAGATCTAGCTGGTCTGTCATAATATAATAGAGACAGTATCTCGCTGGTCTGTCAAATTATGATAGAGACAGTAGATCTAGCTGGTCTGTCATAATATAATAGAGACAGTATATCTACGGTCTGGCAAATTATAATAGAGACAGTATATCCTAGCTGGTCTGTCAAATTATAATAGAAACAGTAGATCTAGCTGGTCTGTCATAATATAATAGAGACAGTATATCTAGCTGGTCTGTCAAATTATAATAGAGACAGTAGATCTAGCTGGTCTGTCATAATATAATAGAGACAGTATATCTCGCTGGTCTGCCAAATTATGATAGAGACAGTAGATCTAGCTGATCTGTCATAAAATAATAGAGACAGTAGATCGAGCTGGTCTTTCATGTTATAATAGAGACAGTAGATCGAGCTGGTCTGTCATATTATAATAGAGACAGTAGATCTACCTGGTCTTTTCATGTTATAATAGAAACAGTAGATCTACCTGGTCTTTCATAATATAATAGAGACAGTAGATCTAGCTGGTCTGTCATATTATAATAGTATATTGTAGATCTAGCTGTTCTGTCATAATATGAGACAGTATATCTAGCTGGTCTGTCATATTATAATAGAGACAGTAGATCTAGCTGGTCTGTCATATTATAATGGGGACAGTAGATCTAGCTGGTCTGTCATAATAGAATAGAGATAGTAGATCTAGCTGGTCTGTCACATTATAATAGAGACAGTAGATCGAGCTGGTCTGTCATATTATAATACAGACAGTTGATCTCGCTGGTCTGTCATATTATAATAGAGACAGTAGATCTGGCTGGTCTGTCATAATATAATAGAGACAGTAGATTTAGCTGGTCTATCATATTATAATGGACACAGTAGATGTCGCTGGTCTGTCATAATATAATAGAGACAGTAGATCTAGCTGGTCTGTCATATTATAATGGGCACAGTAGATCTAGCTGGTCTGTCATAATAGAATAGAGACAGTAGATCTAGCTGTTCTGTCATGTATGAGACAGTAGATCTAGCTGGTCTTTCATATTATAATAGAGACAGTAGATCTACCTGGTCTGTCATAATATAGCAGAGACAGTAGATCTAGCTGATCTATCGTAAAAATATAGAGACAGTAGATCGAGCTGGTCTTTTCATGTTATAATAGAAACAGTAGATCTAGCTGGTCTGTCATAATATAATAGAGACAGTATATCTCGCTGGTCTGTCAAATTATGATAGAGACAGTAGATCTAGCTGGTCTGTCATAATATAATAGAGACAGTATATCTAGCTGGTCTGTCAAATTATAATAGAGACAGCATATCTAGCTGGTCTGTCAAATTATAATAGAAACAGTAGATCTAGCTGGTCTGTCATAATATAATAGAGACAGTATATCTAGCTGGTCTGTCAAATTATAATAGAGACAGTAGATCTAGCTGGTCTGTCATAATATAATAGAGACAGTATATCTCGCTGGTCTGCCAAATTATGATAGAGACAGTAGATCTAGCTGATCTGTCATAAAATAATAGAGACAGTAGATCGAGCTGGTCTTTCATGTTATAATAGAGACAGTAGATCGAGCTGGTCTGTCATATTATAATAGAGACAGTAGATCTACCTGGTCTTTCATGTTATAATAGAAACAGTAGATCTACCTGGTCTTTCATAATATAATAGAGACAGTAGATCTAGCTGGTCTGTCATATTATAATAGAAACAGTAGATCTAGCTGTTCTGTCATAATATGAGACAGTATATCTAGCTGGTCTGTCATATTATAATAGAGACAGTAGATCTAGCTGGTCTGTCATATTATAATGGGGACAGTAGATCTAGCTGGTCTGTCATAATAGAATAGAGATAGTAGATCTAGCTGATCTGTCACATTATAATAGAGACAGTAGATCGAGCTGGTCTGTCATATTATAATACAGACAGTTGATCTCGCTGGTCTGTCATATTATAATAGAGACAGTAGATCTAGCTGGTCTGTCATAATATAATAGAGACAGTAGATTTAGCTGGTCTATCATATTATAATGGACACAGTAGATGTCGCTGGTCTGTCATAATATAATAGAGACAGTAGATCTAGCTGGTCTGTCATATTATAATGGAGACAGTAGATCTAGCTGGTATGTCATATTATAATAGAGACAGTACATCTAGCTGGTCTGTCATAATAGAATAGAGACAGTAGATCTAGCTGTTCTGTCATAATATGAGACAGTAGATCTAGCTGGTCTGTCATAATATAATAGAGACAGTATATATAGCTGGTCTGTCAAATTATAATAGAGACAGTATATCTAGCTGGTCTGTCAAATTATAATAGAAACAGTAGATCTAGCTGGTCTGTCATAATATAATAGAGACAGTATATCTAGCTGGTCTGTCAAATTATAATAGAGACAGTAGATCTAGCTGGTCTGTCATAATATAATAGAGACAGTATATCTAGCTGGTCTGCCAAATTATGATAGAGACAGTAGATCTAGCTGATCTGTCATAAAATAATAGAGACAGTAGATCAAGCTGGTCTTTCATGTTATAATAGAAACAGTAGATCTAGCTGGTCTGTCATAATATAATAGAGACAGTAGATCTACCTGGTCTTTCATGTTATAATAGAAACAGTAGATCTACCTGGTCTGTCATATTATAATAGAGACAGTAGATCTAGCTGTTCTGTCATAATATGAGACATTATATCTAGCTGGTCTGTCATATTATAATAGAGACAGTAGATCTAGCTGGTCTGTCATATTATAATGGGGACAGTAGATCTAGCTGGTCTGTCATAATAGAATAGAGACAGTAGATCTAGCTGTTCTGTCATAATATGAGACATTATATCTAGCTGGTCTGTCATATTATAATAGAGACAGTAGATCTAGCTGGTCTGTCATATTATAATGGGGACAGTAGATCTAGCTGGTCTGTCATAATAGAATAGAGACAGTAGATCTAGCTGTTCTGTCATAATATGAGACAGTAGATCTAGCTGGTCTTTCATATTATAATAGAGACAGTAGATCTACCTGGTCTGTCATAATATAGCAGAGACAGTAGATTTAGCTGATCTGTCATAAAATAATAGAGACAGTAGATCGAGCTGGTCTTTCATGTTATAATAGAAACAGTAGATCTAGCTGGTCTGTCATAATATAATAGAGACAGTATATCTCGCTGGTCTGTCAAATTATGATAGAGTCAGTAGATCTAGCTGGTCTGTCATAATATAATAGAGACAGTATATCTAGCTGGTCTGTCAAATTATAATAGAGACAGTATATCTAGCTGGTCTGTCAAATTATAATAGAAACAGTAGATCTAGCTGGTCTGTCATAATATAATAGAGACAGTATATCTAGCTGGTCTGTCAAATTATAATAGAGACAGTAGATCTAGCTGGTCTGTCATAATATAATAGAGACAGTATATCTCGCTGGTCTGCCAAATTATGATAGAGACAGTAGATCTAGCTGATCTGTCATAAAATAATAGAGACAGTAGATCGAGCTGGCCTTTCATGTTATAATAGAGACAGTAGATCGAGCTGGTCTGTCATATTATAATAGAGACAGTAGATCTAGCTGGTCTGTCATATTATAATAGAGACAGTAGATCTAGCTGTTCTGTCATAATATGAGACAGTATATCTAGCTGGTCTGTCATATTATAATAGAGACAGTAGATCTAGCTGGTCTGTCATATTATAATGGGGACAGTAGATCTAGCTGGTCTGTCATAATAGAATAGAGATAGTAGATCTAGCTGGTCTGTCACATTATAATAGAGACAGTAGATCGAGCTGGTCTGTCATATTATAATACAGACAGTTGATCTACTGCAGGTCTGTCATATTATAATAGAGACAGTAGATCTAGCTGGTCTGTCATAATATAATAGAGACAGTAGATTTAGCATGTCTATCATATTATAATGGACACAGTAGATGTCGCTGGTCTGTCATAATATAATAGAGACAGTAGATCTAGCTGGTCTGTCATATTATAATGGAGACAGTAGATCTAGCTGGTCTGTCATATTATAATAGAGACAGTACATCTAGCTGGTCTGTCATAATAGAATAGAGACAGTAGATCTAGCTGTTCTGTCATAATATGAGACAGTAGATCTAGCTGGTCTTTCATATTATAATAGAGACAGTAGATCTACCTGGTCTGTCATAATATAATAGATACAGTAGATCTACCTGGTCTGTCATAGAATAATAGAGACAGTAGATCTAGCTGGTCTGTCATATTATAATAGAGACAGTAGATCTAGCTGGTCTGTCATAATATAGCAGAGACAGTAGATCTCGCTGATCTGTCATAAAATAATAGAGACAGTAGATCGAGCTGGTCTTTCATGTTATAATAGAAACAGTAGATCTAGCTGGTCTGTCATAATATAATAGAGACAGTATATCTCGCTGGTCTGTCAAATTATGATAGAGACAGTAGATCTAGCTGATCTGTCAAAAATAATAGAGACAGTAGATCGAGCTGGTCTTTCATGTTATAATAGAAACAGTAGATCTAGCTGGTCTGTCATAATATAATAGAGACAGTATATCTAGCTGGTCTGTCAAATTATAATAGAGACAGTATATCTAGCTGGTCTGTGAAATTATAATAGAAACAGTATATCTAGCTGGTCTGTCAAATTATAATAGAGACAGTAGATCTAGCTGGTCTGTCATAATATAATAGAGACTGTAGATCTAGCTGGTCTGCCATATTATAATAGAGACAGTAGATCTAGCTGTTCTGTCATAATATGAGACAGTAGATCTCGCTGGTCTTTCATATTATAATAGAGACAGTAGATCTTGCTGGTCTGTCATAATAGAATAGAGACAGTAGATCTACCTGGACTGTCATAATCTAATAGAGACAGTAGATTTTGCTGGTCTGTCATATTATAATAGAGACAGTAGATCTCGCTGGTCTGTCATAATAGAATAGAGACAGTAGATCGAGCTGTTCTGTCATAATATGAGACATTAGATCTACCTGGTCTGTCATAATATAATAGCTACAGTAGATCTACCTGGTCTGTCATAGAATAATAGAGACAGTAGATCTAGCTGGTCCGTCATATTATAATAGAGGCAGTAGATCTAGCTGGTCTGTCATAATATAATAGAGACAGTATATCTAGCTGGTCTGTCAAATTATAATAGATACAGTAGATCTAGCTGGTCTGTCATAATATAGCAGAGACAGTAGATCTACCTGGTCTGTCATAAAATAATAGATACAGTAGATCTAGCTGGTCTGTCATAATATAATAGAGACAGTATATCTAGCTGGTCTGTCAAATTATAATAGAGACAGTATATCTAGCTGGTCTGTCAAATTATAATAGAAACAGTAGATCTAGCTGGTCTGTCATAATATAATAGAGACAGTATATCTAGCTGGTCTGTCAAATTATAATAGAGACAGTAGATCTAGCTGGTCTGTCATAATATAATAGAGACAGTAT
>NW_026288801.1:0-7264 GCF_023373465.1 Oncorhynchus keta | reverse complement strand
ACAGGGAGGGAGGAGGGAGGGAAGGAGAGAGTGAGGAGGAGGGAGGGAGGGAGAGAGGGAGGGAGAGGAGAGAGAAGGAGAGGAGGAGGGAGGAGTGGGGAGGAGGAGGGAGGGGGAGGGAGGAGAGAGGAGGGAGAGAGAGAGAGAGAGAGAGAGAGAGAGAGAGAGAGAGGAGAGAGAGAGAGAGAGAGAGAGAGGAGAGAGGGAGAGAGAGAGAGAGAGAGAGAGAGGAGGAGGGAGAGGAGAGAGAGGAGGGAGGAGGGAGGGAGAGAGAGAGAGAGGAGGGAGAGAGGGAGGGGAGGGGAGGGGGAGGAGGGAGGGGAGAGGAGGGGAGGGAGAGAGGAGGGGAGGGAGGGAGAGGAGGAGGGAGAGAGGGAGGAGGCGGGAGGGAGAGAGGAGGAGGGAGAGAGGCTATCCTGGTCACTACAGTAATTAATAATAATAGACAGTATGTCGATTAGGGCCTCCCAACCCCTGTTCCTGGAGAGATACCCTCCTGTAGGTTTTAACTCCAACCCTGTTCCTGGAGAGATACCCTCCTGTGGTTTCAACTCCAACCCTGTTCCTGGAGAGAAACCCTCCTGTAGGTTTTAACTCCAACCCTGTTCCTGGAGAGATACCCTCCTGTAGGTTTCAACTCCAACCCTGTTCCTGAGAGATACCCTCCTGTAGGTTTTAACTCCAACCCTGTTCCTGGAGAGATACCTCCTGTAGGTTTTAACTCCAACCCTGTTCCTGGAGAGATACCCTCCTGTAGGTTTTAACTCCAACCCTGTTCCTGGAGAGATACCCTCCTGTAGGTTTCAACTCCAACCCTGTTCCTGGAGAGATACCCTCCTGTAGGTTTGAACTCCAACCCTGTTCCTGGAGAGATACCCTCCTGTAGGTTTGAACTCCAACCCTTAATCTAACGCACCTCATTCTAATAATTAGATGGTTTGATAAGCTGAATCAGGTTAGTTACAACTGGGGTTGGAGAGAAATTATACAGTACGGTAGTTCTCCATGAACAGGGTTGGAGAGCCCTGATGTAGACGGTGTGTTTGGGATAGCAAGAGTTTGTGTATTAGGTACCTAAGGGTGCGTGTGGCAGGTTAGCGGTTTGTATAGCTCTAGCTGGCACAGCCACAAAGTCAGCCACAAAGTCATACAATTTGATTTAAACCTAACCTTAACCACACTGTTAATCCTAATGCTTAACCTTAACCACACTGTTAATCCTAATGCCTAACCTAACCACACTGTTAATCCTAACCTAACACTTTAACCACACTGTTAATCCTAATGCCTAACCTTAACCACACTGTTAATCCTAATGCTTAACCTTAACCACACTGTTAATCCTAATGCTTAACTCTATCCTTAAATGAAGACCAAAAGCTAGCCATTTTTAAAAAACTTTGCAGCTGGCCTATCTAGCAGAAATCGCTCATTTCTGCCTCAAGAACAAGACTCACCTCTAGAAACGTCAACCTGCGTGTGAGAGGGAAAGTGGGGAGGGGGTGTTACCATGGTGCTTTAAGAAAGAGTCAAAGCAGATAGCCACAGTTAAGAAGTATTATTCAGCTACACACAAGCAATTCAGCACCATGGACAGTGGCTGCTGCATGGTTTTGATTGGTTCCTGGCTGCAGGAGGAGGCGGGACTAGCCCATATATGTTTAAAGGAAGGAAAGAAAGGTCTTCTCCTTTCCTTGTCTGTTATGTCAGCGCAGAGGAAGGAAAGGAGACAAGTAGAGGGAGCTACTTCAGATAACTGAGATGTACCCCCCATCATGACAGAGGACAGAGGACATTCATTAACACATATGGGAACACCGATTAGCTGATCGATTTGACTTTTAATGAGCTGTATGTTCTGTACCAAATGTCCTGTTCGCCTAAATCTAACTTGGACTTGACAACATGGAAGGATCTATATGGCCAATCAAATAATATTGAGGAAAGGCATATTGTTTTTGCAATGGATTTGTTTTCTTTCCCTGTGCTCTCCTCCTCTGAATCTCCCTCCTTTCTCTCGTTCTCCACACAGCCAGTTCGAGGACATTACAGAGAGAGTGTCCACTTTAATACTTTCCCTGTGCTCTCCTCTGAATCTCCCTCCTTTCTCTCTCGTTCTTCTCCATTACAGAGAGTGTCCACTTTAATACTTTCCCCTGTGCTCTCCTCCTCTGAATCTCCCTCCTTTCTCTCTCGTTTCTCCCAGCCTCGTTCGAGGACATTACAGAGAGTGTCCACTTTAATACTTTCCCCCTGTGCTCTCCTCCTCCTGAATCTCCCTCCTTTCTCTCTCGTTCTCCCACACAGCCTCGTTCGAGGACATTACCCACTTTAATACTTTCCCCTGTGCTCTCCTCCTCTGAATCTCCCTCCTTTCTCTCTCGTTCTCCCCAACACAGCCTGTTCGAGGACATTACAGGAGTCCACTTTATACTTTCCCCCTGTGCCAATCTCCCTCCTTTCTCTCTCGTTCTCCCACACAGCCTAATATTGAGGACAAGAGAGTGTCCACTTTAATACTTTCCCCCTGTGCTCTCCTCCTCTGAATCTCCCTCCTTTCTCTCTCGTTCTCCCACACAGCCTCGTTCGAGGACATTACAGAGAGTGTCCACTTTCTTTCCCCTGTGCTCTCCTCCTCTGAATCTCCCTCCTTTCTCTCGTTCTCCCACACAGCCTCGTTCGAGACATTACAGAGAGTGTCCACTTTAATACTTTCCCTGTGCTCTCCTCCTCTGAATCTCCCTCCTTTCTCTCTCGTTCTGCCACACAGCCTCGTTCGAGGGGACATTACAGAGAGTGTCCACTTTAATACTTTCCCCTGTGCTCTCCTCCTCTGAATCTCCCTCCTTTCTCTCTCGTTCTCCCACACAGCCTCGTTCGAGGACATTACAGAGAGTGTCCACTTTAATACTTTCCCCTGTGCTCTCCTCCTCTGAATCTCCCTCCTTTCTCTCTCGTTTCTCCCACACAGCCTCGTTCGAGGACATTACAGAGAGTCCACTTTAATACTTTCCCCTGTGCTCTCCCTCCTCTGAATCTCCCTCCTTTCTCTCTCTCGTTCTCCCCACAGCCTCGTTCGAGGACATTACAGAGAGTGTCCACTTTAATACTTTCCCCCTGTGCTCTCCTCCTCTGAATCTCCCTCCTTTCTCTCTCGTTCTCCCACACAGCCTCGTTCGAGGACATTACAGAGAGTGTCCACTTTAATACTTTCCCCCTGTGCTCTCCTCCTCTGAATCTCCCTCCTTTCTCTCTCGTTCTCCCACACAGCCTCGTTCGAGGACATTACAGAGAGTGTCCACTTTAATACTTTCCCTCGTGGCTTCTTCTTCTTCTTTTTGATTGGCTGCTAGACTAGTCTTGCTAAGTGGATGGAAGCTCTGTGAACATATTAGAATCATTCATATAGATCTAGCAGGACTTCCAATTACCTCTCCTTCCCAACACGACACGCCTCGCTAATGATTTATACGCCACCAGGATATTTGGTTTGGTAAAACCGAATTCAATGAAGTCCCCTCGCAAACTAAAAAAAAACTATTGAAATGTGATTTGATATTCAAACAGAAAGCACATGTTCACTGGCTTCGTAGTCTTTTAGACACAGGGTGTTTTGTCTCTGTAGGTAAATTAAGTTTATTTATCTAGGCTTACGTTTCATAACTCAATGGTGTATTATCTTTTACGTCAAACAACTTCACAAAGATGCATGGAGACAGTCGAGGCTAGTGTATTTACTAATCCGATATTGCTCTCTCTCTCTCTCTCTCTCTCTCTCTCTCTCTCTCTCTCTCTCTCTCTCTCTCTCTCTCTCTCTCTCTCTCTCTCTCTCTCTCTCTCTCTCTCTCTCACTGAATCAACATGAACACATGTAGATTCACCACTTATTGATATTATATGCCATTTAGCTTTTAACTAAAGTGACTTTACAGTCATCTGTTATACGTTTTAATTTTCTTATAGGTGGCCCTGGGAATCAGACCTATAATTGAACCCAACTGAGCCATAGAGAAGAAGAGAAGAGAAGAGTTTAGAAATGGTTGGCTGGGTTGTGTTTTATTATGCAGTATGCATAGACATAATATCGAGCCAATGCAAGCTGAAACTACGAGTGGACAGATTTCCTTTCCCTGAGCCATAGAGGATTATCATTCATGCAGTACAGTCTGTGTCTACTGTTTCAAACTGATATGGTTTCAGTGGGTGTCATTAGCTATCCCTGATCTGGCACTCAGACTGAATATCACTTCTGGAGTGTCAGTCTGTCTCACACAGCTCAGGCACTAATAACAGAGATGTTGTTTTATCTCCTCGTGTGTGTGTGTGTGTGTGTGTGTGTGTGTGTGTGTGTGTGTGTGTGTGTGTGTGTGTGTGTGTGTGTGTGTGTGTGTGTGTGTGTGTGTGTGTGTGTGTGTGTGTGTGTGTGTGTGTGTGTGTGTGTGTGTGTGTGTGTGTGTGTGTGTGTGTGTGTGTGTGTGTGTGTGTGTGTGAAATGCTGACTTTTAAGTCCTTTCTCAACACTGAAGGCTTAAAAGTTTACAGATAAAAACAAAACATAGAAACACAATAAATAACACTAATGAGACTATATACAAGGAGTACCAGTACTGAGTCAATGTGCAGGGCTACCAGGTAGTAATGAGACTATATACAAGGAGTACCAGTACTGAGTCAATGTGCAGGGCTACCAGGTAGTAATGAGACTATATACAAGGAGTACCAGTACTGAGTCAATGTGTGCAGGGCTACCAGGTAGTAATGAGGCTATATATAAGGAGTACCAGTACTGAGTCAATGTGCAGGGCTACCAGGTAGTTATGAGGCTATATATAAGGAGTACCAGAACTGAGTCAATGTGCAGGGGTACCAGGTAGTTATGAGGCTATATATAAGGAGTACCAGAACTGAGTCAATGTGCAGGGCTACCAGGTAGTTATGAGGCTATATATAAGGAGTACCAGAACTGAGTCAATGTGCAGGGGTACCAGGTAGTTATGAGGCTATATATAAGGAGTAGCAGAACTGAGTCAATGTGCAGGGCTACCAGGTAGTAATGAGACTATATAAGGAGTACCAGTACTGAGTCAATGTGCAGGGCTACCAGGTAGTAATGAGACTATATACAAGGAGTACCAGTACTGAGTCAATTAGGTAGTAATGAGACTATATACAAGGAGTACCAGTACTGAGTCAATGTGCAGGGCTACCAGAATGAGACTAATAAAGGAGTACCAGTACTGAGTCAATGTGCAGGGTTACTTGAGGTAATTTAGGTAATGTGTACATGTGGTAGGGGTAAAATCGTGCGAATAGATAATAAGGAGTAGCAGCAGTGTGTGAAGAGTGTGTGTGTGTGTATGTGTGTGTGTGTATGTGTGTCTGTGTGCGTGCGTGTGTGTGTGTTGGAGCGTCAATGTAGTATGTAGTATGTGTGCGTGTGTGTGTGTGTGTCTGTGTGTGTGCGTGTGTGTGCGTGTGTTGGAGCGTCAATTTAGTATGTAGTATGTGTGTGTGTGTGTGTGTGGGGGGCTGTCATTGTAAATAAGAATTTCTCTTTCTCACTCTTTTTAATTTAATAGTTAGCAGCTGTTGTGGTTAGAGTGGTTTTTGTGTTCGGGGGTCAGTGGGGTCTCCTGCAGCAGTGGGCTGTTTGCAAGCAGCAGGCACTGCAGGTGCCCAGGGCGTCATGTGGAGACAAAATTAGAGATGAAAGACGTGTACAGTAAGAGTCATAATCCCCACACACGCACGCACGCACAACACAACCCCTGACACACACACACACACACACACACACACACACACACACACACACACACACACACACACACACACACACACACACACACACACACACACACACAACCCCACACACACACACACACACACACACACACACACACACACACACACACACACACACACACACACACACACACACACACACACACACACACACACACACACACACACTCACACACACACACAACCCCTGACACACACACACAACACATACACCCTGCACTGGTTCTTGTCTGTTCTGTCTCCCTTCTGAGGCTGATCCTCAGTGGGGGCCTCACTCTCCAGCCAGACACCTGGTATACGCGAGCCTTGTGCCAGCCTGCTGGGCCTTGTGCCAGCCTACGGGGCATGGCAGGGAGCGGACACTGGACTTTGGTGGGCACTCACTGGGCAGTGGTTGCGCCCCCTCCAAAATATATTTATTTCAAAACAGTGAAAAACGTCCTGAGAAATGTTATGTTGGGATCTAATTGATTTAGTTAATAACAGGCTAATTTGGGTGGTATGATGACTGAAAGCACAGGGGTGGGATGATGACTGAAAACACAGGGGTGGGATGATGACTGAAAAAGCACAGAGGTGGTATGATGACTGAAAGCACAGAGTGGGATGATGACTGAAAGCACAGAGGTGGGATGATGACTGAAAGCACAGAGGTGGGATGATGACTGAAAACACAGGGTGGGATGATGACTGAAAACACAGGGGTGGGATGATGACTGAAAACAGAGAGGTGGGATGATGAATGAAAACACAGAGGTGGGATGATGACTGAAAACAGAGAGGTGGATGGGATGACTGAAAACACAGAGGTGATGATGACTGAAAGCACAGAGGTGGGATGGGATGATGACTGAAAACACAGAGGGTGGATGATGACTGAAAGCGCAGAGGTGGGATGATGATGACTGAAAGCACAGAGGTGGGATGATGAGACTGAAAGCACAGAGGGTAAAGATGACTGAAAACACAGGGTGGGATGACTGACTGGGATGAAAAACACAGGGGTGGGATGATGACTGAAAACACAGAGGTGGGATGATGAATGAAAACACAGAGGTGGGATGATGACTGAAAACAGAGGGATGATGACCCCTGATGATGACTGAAACACAGAGGTGGATGATGACTGAAAGCACAGAGGTGGGATGATGATGATGACTGAAAACACAGAGGTGGGATGATGACTGAAAACACAGATGTGGGATGATGACTGAAAACACAGAGGTGGGATGATGACTGAAAGCACAGAGGTGGGATGATGACTGAAAACACAGAGGTGGGATGACTGAAAACACAGAGGTGGGATGGGATGACTGAAAGCACAGAGATTGGATGATGACTGGAAAACACAGAGGGATGATGACTGAAAAACACAGAGGTGGTATGATGACTGAAAACACAGGGTGGTATGATGACTGAAAACAGAGAGGTGGGAGCAATACGTAACTGAATCATACAA
>NW_026288800.1:0-23894 GCF_023373465.1 Oncorhynchus keta | reverse complement strand
CATTCTGCAGCGATAAGCCATCCCATCTGGTTTGGCCTTAACCAGCATGGCTACCACAGCATTCTGCAGAGGCCGCCATCCCCATCTGGTTTTAGCCTTAACCAGCATGGCTACCACAGCCATTCTGCAGCGATACACCATCCCATCTGGTTTGGCCTTAACCAGCATGGCTACCACAGCATTCTGCAGCGATAAGCCATCCCATCTGGTTTGGCCTTAACCAGCATGGCTACCACAGCATTCTGCAGCGTCATGCATCCCATCTGGTTTGGCCTTAACCAGCATGGCTACCACAGCATTCTGCAGCGATGCACCATCCCATCTGGTTTGGCCTTAACCAGCATGGCTACACAGCATTCTGCAGCGATAAGCCATCCCATCTGGTTTGGCCTTAACCAGCATGGCCACCACAGCATTCTGCAGCGATAAGCCATCCCATCTGGTTTGGCCTTAACCAGCATGGCTACCACAGCATTCTGCAGGGCACGCCATCCCATCTGGTTTGGCCTTAACCAGCAAGGCTACCTGGCATTCTGCAGCAATACACCATCCCATCTGGTTTGGCCTTAACCAGCATGGCCACCACAGCATTCTGCAGGGATACGCCATCCCATCTGGTTTGGCCTTAACCAGCATGGCTACCACAACATTCTGCAGAGACACGCCATCCCATCTGGTTTTTGGCCTTAACCAGCATGGCTACCACAGCATTCTGCAGCGATACGCCATCCCATCTGGTTTGGCCTTAACCAGCATATTTTTACAGCATTCTGCAGCGTGTGCCATGCCATATGGTTTGGCCTTAACCAGCATGGCTACCTGGCATTCTGCAGCGATACGCCATCCCATCTGGTTTGGCCTTAACCAGCATGGCTACCACAGCATTCTGCAGCCGATCGCCATCCCATCTGGTTTGGCCTTAACCAGCATGGCTACCACAGCATTCTGCAGCGTCACGCATCCCATCTGGTTTTGGGCTTAACCAGCATGGCCACCACAGCATTCTGCAGCGATACGCCCATCTGGTTTGGCCTTAACCAGCATGGCCCGCCACAGCATTCTGCAGCGATGCCCATCTGGTTTGGCCTTAACCAGCATGGCTTCCACAGCATTCTGCAGCGATGTGCCATGCCATATGGTTTTGGCCTTAACCAGCATGGCTACCACAGCATTCTGCAGCGATCACGCCATCCCATCTGGTTTGGCCTTAACCAGCATGGCTGCCACAGCATTATGCAGCGATACACCATCCCATCTGGTTTGGCCTTAACCAGCATGGCTACCACAGCATTCTGCAGCGATCATGCCATCCCATCTGGTTTGGGCTTAACCAGCATGGCCACCACAGCATTCTGCAGCGATGCGCCCATCTGGTTTTGGCCTTAACCAGCATGGCCACCACAGCATTCTGCAGCGATACGCCCATCTGGTTTGGGCTTAACCAGCATGGCTACCACAGCATTCTGCAGCGATACGCCATCCCATCTGGTTTGGCCTTAACCAGCATGGCTACACAGCATTCTGCAGCGATACGCCATCCCATCTGGTTTGGCCTTAACCAGCATGGCTACCACAACATTCTGCAGCGATACACCATCCCATCTGGTTTGGCCTTAACCAGCATGGCTACCACAGCATTCTGCGATAAGCCATCCCATCTGGTTTTGGCCCTTAACCAGCATGGCTACCACAGCATTCTGCAGCGATAAGCCATCCCATCTGGTTTGGCACTTAACCAGCATGGCTACCACAGCATTCTGCAGAGACACGCCATCCCATCTGGTTTGGCCTTAACCAGCAAGGCTACCACAGCATTCTGCAGCAATACACCATCCCATCTGGTTTGGCCTTAGCCAGCATGGCTACCACAGCATTCTGCAGGACACGCCATCCCATCTGGTTTGGCCTTAACCAGCATGGCTACCACAGCATTCTGCGCGATACGCCATCCCATCTGGTTTGGCCTTAACCAGCATGGCTACCACAGCATTCTGCAGCGATACGCCATCCCATCTGGTTTTGGCCTTAACCAGCATGGCTACCACAGCATTCTGCAGCGATACGCCATCCCATCTGGTTTGGCCTTAACCAGCATGGCTACCAGCATTCTGCAGCGATGTGCCATGCCATATGGTTTGGCCTTAACCAGCATAACACCACAGCATTCTGCAGCGATACGCCATCCCATCTGGTTTGGCCTTAACCAGCATGGCTACCACAGCATTCTGCAGCGATACGCCATCCCATCTGGTTTGGCCTTAACCAGCATGGCTACCACAGCATTCTGCAGCGTGTGCCATGCCATATGGTTTTGGCCTTAACCAGCATGGCTACCACAGCATTCTGCAGCGATACGCCATCCCATCTGGTTTGGCCTTAACCAGCATGGCTGCCACAGCATTCTGCAGCGATACGCCATCCCATCTGGTTTGGGCTTAACCAGCATGGCCACCACAGCATTCTGCAGCGTCGCCCATCTGGTTTGGCCTTAACCAGCATGGCCACCGCAGCATTCTGCAGCGATACGCCATCCATCTGGTTTGGCCTTGGCCAGCATGGCTACCACAGCATTCTGCAGCGATGCGCCATCCCATCTGGTTTGGCCTTAACCAGCATGGCTACCACAGCATTCTGCAGCGATACGCCCATCTGGTTTGGCCTTAACCAGCATGGCCTACAGCATTCTGCAGCGATAAGCCATCCCATCTGGTTTGGCCTTAACCAGCATGGCTACCACCGCATTCTGCAGCGATACACCCATCCCATCTGGTTTGGCCTTAACCAGCATGGCTACCACAGCATTCTGCAGCGATAAGCCATCCCATCTGGTTTGGCCTTAACCAGCATGGCTACAGCATTCTGCAGCGATAAGCCATCCCATCTGGTTTGGCCTTAACCAGCATGGCTACCACAGCATTCTGCAGAGACACGCCATCCCATCTGGTTTGGCCTTAACCAGCAAGGCTACCACAGCATTCTGCAGCGTCCGCATCCCATCTGGTTTGGCCTTAACCAGCATGGCTACCACAGCATTCTGCAGCGTCGCCATCCCATCTGGTTTGGCCTTAACCAGCATGGCTACCACAGCATTCTGCAGCGATCATGCCATCCATCTGGTTTGGCCTTAACCAACATGGCTACCACAGCATTCTGCAGCGATACACCATCCCATCTGGTTTGGCCTTAACCAGCATGGCTACCACAGCATTCTGCAGCGATCGCCATCCATCTGTGGATCCCTCTAGTGGTGTGGGGGATGTGCTTTGGCAAAGTGGGTGGGGTTATATCCTTCCTGTTTGGCCCTGTCGGTGTCCTCGGATGGGGCCACGAGTGTCCTGACCCCTCCTGTCTCAGCCTCCAGTATTTATGCTGCAGTAGTTTATGTGTCGGGGCTAGGGTCAGTTTGTTATATCTGGAGTACTTCTCTGTCTATTCGGTGTCCTGTGTGAATCTAAGTGTGCGTTCTCTAATTCTCTCCTTCTCTTTCTTTCTCTCTCTCCCGGAGGACCTGAGCCCTAGGACCATGTCCCAGGACTACCTGACATGAGGACTCCTTGCTGTCCCCAGTCCACCTGGCCATGCTCCTGCTCCAGTTTCAACTGACCTGAGCCCTAGGACCGTGCCCCAGGACTACCTGACATGAAGGCTCCTTGCTGTCCCCAGTCCACCTGACTGTGCTGCTGCTCCCAGTTTCAACTGTTCTGCCTTATTATTATTCGACCATGCTGGTCATTTATGAACATTTGAACATCTTGGTCATGTTCTGTTTATAATCTCTACCCGGCACAGCCAGAAGGGGACTGGCCACCCCTTAGCGGTTCTCTCTAGGTTTCTTCCTAGGTTTTGGCCTTTCTAGGGAGTTTTTCCTAGCCACCGTGCTTTTACACCTGCATTGTTTGCTGTTTGGGGTTTTTAGGCTGGGTTTCTGTACAGCACTTTGAGATATCAGCTGATGTACGAGGGGCTATATAAATAAATTTGATTTGATTTGATTTGATCTGGTTTTGGCCTTAGCATGGCTACCCACAGCATTCTGCAGCGATGTGCCATGCCATATGGTTTGGCCTAACCAGCATGGCTACCACAGCATTCTGCAGCGATCGCCATCCCATCTGGTTTGGCCTTAACCAGCATGGCTACCACAGCATTCTGCAGCGATACGCCATCCCATCTGGTTTGGCCTTAACCAGCATGGCTACCACAGCATTCTGCAGCGTCGCCATCCCATCTGGTTTGGCCTTAGCCAGCATGGCTACCACAGCATTCTGCGCGATACGCCATCCCATCTGGTTTGGCCTTAACCAGCATGGCTACCACAGCATTCTGCAGCGTCGCCATCCCATCTGGTTTGGCCTTAACCAGCATGGCTACCACAGCATTCTGCAGCGATACGCCATCCCATCTGGTTTGGGC
Organism: Oncorhynchus keta; assembly: GCF_023373465.1. Taxonomy (NCBI): domain Eukaryota; kingdom Metazoa; phylum Chordata; class Actinopteri; order Salmoniformes; family Salmonidae; genus Oncorhynchus; species Oncorhynchus keta. The sequence continues at coordinate 19,481 of NW_026288800.1, read as the reverse complement.
TTAACCAGCATGGCTACCACAGCATTCTGCAGCGATACGCCCATCTGGTTTGGCCCTTAACCAGCATGGCCACCACAACATTCTGCAGCGATACGCCCATCTGGTTTGGGCTTAACCAGCGCCGGCTGCCACAGCATTCTGCAGCGATACGCCATCCCATCTGGTTTTGGCCTTAACCAGCATGGCTACCACAGCATTCTGCAGCGATACAACATCCCATCTGGTTTGGCCTTAACCAGCATGGCTACCACAGCATTCTGCAGCGATCACGCCATCCCATCTGGTTTGGCCTTAACCAGCATGGTTTACCACAGCATTCTGCAGCGATCGCGCCATCCCATCTGGTTTGGCCTTAACCAGCATGGCTACCACAGCATTCTGCAGCGATACACCATCCCATCTGGTTTGGCCTTAACCAGCATGGCTACCACAGCATTCTGCAGCGATACGCCATCCATCTGGTTTGGCCTTAACCAGCATGGCTACCACAGCATTCTGCAGCGATACGCCATCCCATCTGGTTTGGCCTTAACCAGCATGGTTACCACAGCATTCTGCAGCGATACGCCATCCCATCTGGTTTGGCCTTAACCAGCATGGCTACCACAACATTCTGCAGCGATACACCATCCCATCTGGTTTGGCCTTAACCAGCATGGCTACCACAGCATTCTGCAGTGATACGCCATCCCATCTGGTTTGGCCTTAACCAGCATGGCTACCACAGCATTCTGCAGTGATGCGCCATCCCATCTGGTTTGGCCTTAACCAGCATGGCTACCACAGCATTCTGCAGCCATACGCCATCCATCTGGTTTTGGCCTTAACCAGCATGGCTACCACAGCATTCTGCAGCGATACGCCATCCCATCTGGTTTGGCCTTAACCAGCATGGCTGCCACAGCATTCTGCAGCGATGCGCCATCCCATCTGGTTTGGCCTTAACCAGCATGGCTACCACAGCATTCTGCAGCGATAAGCCATGCCATCTGGTTTGGCCTTAACCAGCATGGCTACCACAGCATTCTGCAGCGTGCGCCATCCCATCTGGTTTGGCCTTAACCAGCATGGCTTCCACAGCATTCTGCAGTGATACGCCATCCCATCTGGTTTTGGCCTTAACCAGCATGGCTACCCACAGCATTCTGCAGCGATGCGCCCATCTGGTTTGGCCTTAACCAGCATGGCTACCACAGCATTCTGCGGTGATACACCATCCCATCTGGTTTTGGCCTTAACCAGCATGGCTACCACAGCATTCTGCAGCGATACACCATCCCATCTGGTTTGGCCTTAACCAGCATGGCTACCACAGCATTCTGCAGTGATACACCATGCCATCTGGTTTTGGCTTAACCAGCATGGTTACTACAGCATTCTGCAGTGATACGCCATCCCATCTGGTTTGGCCTTAACCAGCATGGCTACCACAGCATTCTGCAGTGATACACCATCCCATCTGGTTGGCCTTAACCAGCATGGCTACCACAGCATTCTGTAGTGATACGCCATCCCATCTGGTTTGGCCTTAACCAGCATGGCTACCACAGCATTCTGCAGTGATACTCCATCCCATCTGGTTTGGCCTTAACCAGCATGGCTACCACAGCATTCTGCAGCGATACACCATCCCATCTGGTTTGGCCTTAACCAGCATGGCTACCACAGCATTCTGTAGTGATACGCCATCCCATCTGGTTTGGCCTTAACCAGCATACTACCACAGCATTCTGCAGTGATACTCCATCCCATCTGGTTTGGCCTTAACCAGCATGGCCACCACAGCATTCTGCAGCGATACACCATCCCATCTGGTTTGGGCTTAACCAGCATGGTTACCACAGCATTCTGCAGCGATACGCCATCCCATCTGGTTTGGGCTTAACCAGCATGGCTACCACAGCATTCTGCAGCGATACACCATCCCATCTGGTTTGGCCTTAACCAGCATGGCTACCACAGCATTCTGCAGCGATACGCCCATCTGGTTTGGGCTTAACCAGCATGGCTACCACAGCATTCTGCAGCGATGCGCCATGCCATCTGGTTTGGCCTTAACCAGCATGGCTACCACAGCATTCTGCAGCGATGCGCCATGCCATCTGGTTTGGCCTTAACCAGCATGGCTACCACAGCATTCTGCAGCGATGCGCCATCCCATCTGGTTTGGCCTTAACCAGCATGGCTACCACAGCATTCTGCAGCGACACGCCATCCCATCTGGTTTGGCCTTAACCAGCATGGCTACCACAGCTTTCTGCAGCGATATACGCCATCCCATCTGGTTTGGCCTTAACCAGCATGGCTACCACAGCATTCTGCAGCGATGTGCCATGCCATCTGGTTTGGCCTTAACCAGCATGGTTACCACAGCATTCTGCAGCGATACGCCATCCCATCTGGTTTGGCCTTAACCAGCATGGCTTCCACAGCATTCTGCAGCGATACGCCATCCCATCTGGTTTGGCCTTAACCAGCATGGCTACCACAGCATTCTGCAGCGATGCGCCATCCCATCTGGTTTGGCCTTAACCAGCATGGCTACCACAGCATTCTGCAGCGATGCGCCATGCCATCTGGTTTGGGCTTAACCAGCATGGTTACCACAGCATTCTGCAGAGACACGCCATCCCATCTGGTTTGGCCTTAACCAGCATGGCTACCACAGCATTCTGCAGAGATACGCCATCCCATCTGGTTTGGCCTTAACCAGCATGGCTACCACAGCATTCTGCAGAGATACCCCATCCCATCTGGTTTGGCCTTAACCAGCATGGCTACCACAGCATTCTGCAGAGATACCCCATCCCATCTGGTTTGGCCTTAACCAGCATGGTTACCACAGCATTCTGCAGAGATACCCCATCCCATCTGGTTTGGCCTTAACCAGCATGGCTACCACAGCATTCTGCAGAGATAGCCATCCCATCTGGTTTGGCCTTAACCAGCATGGCTACCGCAGCATTCTGCAGCGATGCGCCATGCCATCTGGTTTTGCCTTAACCAGCATGGCTACCGCAGCATTCTGCAGCGATGCGCCATGCCATCTGGTTTGGCCTAACCAGCATGGCTACCGCAGCATTCTGCAGCGTGCGCCATGCCATCTGGTTTGGCCTTAACCAGCATGGCTACCGCAGCATCCTGCAGCGTACGCCATCCATCTGGTTTGGCCTTAACCAGCATGGCTACCACAGCATTCTGCAGATACACCATCCCATCTGGTTTGGCCTAACCAGCATGGCTACCACACATTCTGCATTCCCATCTGGTTTGGCGATACGCATTCTGCCGCGTCCCATCTGGTTTGGCCTTAACCAGCATGGCTACACAGCATTCTGCAGCGATACACCATCCCATCTGGTTTGGCCTTAACCAGCATGGCTACCACAGCATTCTGCAGCGATACGCCATCCCATCTGGCTTGGCTCTTAACCAGCATGGCTACCAGCAGCATTCTGCAGCGATACGCCATCCCATCTGGTTTGGCCTTAACCAGCATGGCTACCACAGCATTCTGCAGATGCACCATCCCATCTGGTTTGGCCTAACCAGCATGGCTACCACAGCATTTCCTGCAGCGATACGCCATCCCATCTGGTTTGCCTTAACCAGCATGGCTACTACAGCATTCTGCAGTGATACACCATCCCATCTGGGTTTCAGCCTTAACCAGCATGGCTACCAGTTGCACTTTTTGGCATTCCTTTGCGATACGCCATCCCATCTGGTTTGGCCTTAACCAGCATGGCTACCACAGCATTCTGCAGCGATACACCATCCCATCTGGTTTGGCCTTAACCAGCATGGCTACCACAGCATTCTGCAGCGAAGTTCATCCCATCTGGTTTGGCTTTAACCAGATGGTTACTTACAGCATTCTGCAGCGATACGCCATCCCATCTGGTTTGGCCTTAACCAGCATGGCTACCACAGCATTCTGGCAGTGATACGCCCATCTGGTTTTCTGGCCTAACCAGCATGGCTACCACAGCATTCTGCAGCGACACGCCATCCCATCTGGTTTGGCTTAACCAGCATGGGCCATCTGGTGCTTCTGCCCATTCGGCAGTGATAGACCCATCTGTTTGCTGGCAACTGAATCCAGCATGGCTACCACAGCATCTGGTCCTGTATCTGTCAGATGGCTACACAGCATCCATACTTCATCTGGTTTGGCTGTCAACCAGCATGGCTACCACAGCATTCTTGTAGGATACACTTCATCCCATCTGGTGGCTGGCAACCAGCATGGTTACCACAGCCCATGATGGCTACTATCCCATCTGGTTTGGCCTTAACCAGGCATGGCTACCACAGCATTCTGTAGTGATACCCCATCCCATCTGGTTTGGCCTTAACCAACATGGCTACCACAGCATTCTGTAGCTACCCCATCCCATCTGGTTTGGCCTAACCAGCATGGCTACCACATCATTCTGCATGTGCCGATACACCATCCCATCTGGTTTGCTCTAGTGGGGATTATCATTTGTTTTTCAACAGGACACGACCCAACACACCTCTAGGCTGTGTATGCTATTTGACCAAGAAGGAGAGTAATGTGTAGTGCTGCATCAGATGACCTGGCCTCCACATCCCCTGACCTCAAACCCAATTAAGATGCTTTGGGATGAGTTGGACCACAGAATGAAGGAAAAGCAGCCATCAAGTGCCCAGCATATGTGGGAACTCCTTCAAGACTGTTGGAAAAACATTCCAGGTGAAGCTGGTTGAGAGAATGCCATGAGTGTGCAAAGCTGCCATCAAGGCTATTAGTTGTGATGTCTTCACCATTAGAAAATAAAGAAAACCCCTTTGAATGAATAGGTGTTCTAAAACTGTTAACCGGTAGTGTCCATGTAGGCAGAGTTAAAGTGACTATACCAGATAATAATCAGAGAATAGCAGCAGTGTACAAGAGAGGTGTAGTTCTATAGCTGGGTGGTAGGAGCCTGATAGCTGGGGGTAGGGAAAGTCTTATAGCTGGGGGTAGAAGTCTTATAGCTGGGGTAGAAGCTCCTATAGCTGGGGGGGTAGAAGTCTTATAGCTGGGGGTAGAAGTCTTATAGCTGGGGGTAGAAGTCTTATAGCTGGGGTGAAGTCTTATAGCTGGGGGTAGAAGTCTTATAGCTGGGGGGGGTAGAAGTCTTATAGCTGGGGGGTAGAAGTCTTATAGCTGGGGGTAGAAGCTGTTCAGAGTCTTATAGCTGGGGGGTAGAAGTCTTATAGCTGGGGGTAGAAGTCTTATAGTTGGGGGGTAGAAGCTGTTCTGGGGGTAGAAGTCTTATAGCTGGGGGGTAGAAGCTGTTCTATATCTATATCTATATAGTGTATGATCTATATAGCTGGGGGCATGATCTATTTAGTAGGGTTATTGTATTATCTATATAGTGTATAATCTATAGCTGGGGGTAGAAGTCTTATAGCTGGGGGATCTACAAGTCTATATATAGCTGGGGGTAGAAGTCTATATAGTGTGGGGGTATAGTGTAAGTCTATATAGTGGGGGGTAGAAGCGTTCAGGAGTCTTATAGCTGGGGTAGAAGTCTTATAGCTGATCTATATAGTAGATGTTAGTGTATGATCTATATAGTGTATGATCTATATAGTGTATGATCTATATAGTAGATGTTAGTGTATGATCTATATAGTGTATGATCTATATAATAGATGTTAGTGTATGATCTATATAGTAGATGTTAGTGTATGATCTATATAGTGTATGATCTATATAGTGTATGATCTATATAGTAGATGTTAGTGTATGATCTATATAGTGTATGATCTATATAGTAGATGTTAGTGTATGATCTATATAGTGTATGATCTATATAGTAGATCTATATAGTAGATGTTAGTGTATGATCTATATAGTGTATGATCTATATAGTGTATGATCTATATAGTGTATGATCTATAGTGTATGATCTATATAGTAGATGTCTATATAGTGTATGATCTATATAGTAGATGTTAGTGTATGATCTATATAGTAGATGTTAGTGTATGATCTATATAGTGTATGATCTATATAGTAGATGTTAGTGTATGATCTATATAGTGTATGATCTATATAGTAGATATGATGTATGATCTATATAGTAGATGTTAGTGTATGATCTATATAGTGTATGATCTATATAGTGTATGATCTATATAGTAGATGTTAGTGTATGATCTATATAGTAGATATGATCTATATAGTGTATGATCTATATAGTAGATGTTAGTGTATGATCTATATAGTGTATGATCTATATAGTGTATGATCTATATAGTAGATGTATATAGTGTATGATCTATATAGTAGATGTTAGTGTATGATCTATATAGTGTATGATCTATATAGTGTATGATCTATATAGTAGATGTTAGTGTATGATCTATATAGTAGATGTTAGTGTATGATCTATATAGTAGATGTTAGTGTATGATCTATATAGTGTATGATCTATATAGTGTATGATCTATATAGTGTATGATCTATATAGTAGATGTTAGTGTATGATCTATATAGTAGATGTTAGTGTATGATCTATATAGTAGATGTTAGTGTATGATCTATATAGTGTATGATCTATATAGTGTATGATCTATATAGTGTATGATCTATATAGTAGATGTTAGTGTATGATCTATATAGTGTATGATGATCTATATAGTAGATGTTAGTGTATGATCTATATAGTGTATATTCTATATAGTAGATGTTAGTGTATGATCTATATAGTAGATCTATATAGTAGATGTTATGATCTATATAGTGTATGATCTATATAGATGTTAGTGTATGATCTATATAGTGTATGATCTATATAGTGTATGATCTATATAGTAGATGTTAGTGTAGATGTGTGTATGATCTATATAGTGTATGATCTATATAGTGTATGATCTATATAGTAGATAGTATGTGATCTATTTGTTTTTACTGTTATTGAACAAACATTTTGAATGCCTGACCCTGTCCTATATACGTTGATGTCTGTCGTCTGGGCAATTATACCTGCCAGTCTGAGTCTCCCATCCACTGTGCCTCAACAGATGTGTCGTCTAGACCTCCTATAGCTCCTCAACAGATGTGTAGTCTAGACCTCCTATAACTCCTCAACAGATGTGTAGTCTAGACCTCCTATAACTCCTCAACAGCTCCTCAACAGATGTGTAGTCTAGACCTCCTATAGCTCCTCAACAGATGTGTAGTCTAGACCTCCTATAGCTCCTCAACAGATATGTAGTCTAGACCTCCTATAGCTCCTCAACAGATGTGTAGTCTAGACCTCCTATAGCTCCTCAACAGATGTGTAGTCTAGACCTCCTACCTCCTATAGCTCCTCAACAGATGTGTAGTCTAGACCTCTATAACTCCTCAACAGATGTGTAGTCTAGACCTCCTCTCCTCAACAGATGTGTAGTCTAGACCTCCTATAGCTCCTCAACAGATGTGTAGTCTAGACCTCCTATAGCTCCTCAACAGATGTGTAGTCTAGACCTCCTATAGCTCCTCAACAGATGTGTAGTCTAGACCTCCTATAGCTCCTCAACAGATGTGTAGTCTAGACCTCCTACCTCCTAGATCCTCAACAGATGTGTAGTCTAGACCTCCTACCTCCTATAGCTCCTCAACAGATGTGTAGTCTAGACCTCCTACCTCCTATAACTCCTCAACAGATGTGTAATCTAGACCTCCTATAACTCCTCAACAGATGTGTAGTCTAGACCTCCTACCTCCTATAGATCCTCAACAGATGTGTAGTCTAGACCTCCTACCTCCTATAGCTCCTCAACAGATGTGTAGTCTAGACCTCCTACCTCCTATAGCTCCTCAACAGATGTGTAGTCTAGACCTCCTACCTCCTATAGCTCCTCAACAGATGTGTAGTCTAGACCTCCTATAGCTCCTCAACAGATATCTAGACCTCCTATAGCTCCTCAACAGATGTGTAGTCTAGACCTCCTATAGCTCCTCAACAGATGTGTAGTCTAGACCTCCTATAGCTCCTCAACAGATGTGTAGTCTAGACCTCCTACCTCCTATAACTCCTCAACAGATGTGTAGTCTAGACCTCCTACCTCCTATAGCTCCTCAACAGATGTGTAGTCTAGACCTCCTACCTCCTATAGCTCCTCAACAGATGTGTAATCTAGACCTCCTATAGCTCCTCAACAGATGTGTAGTCTAGACCTCCTATAGCTCCTCAACAGATGTGTAGTCGAGACCTCCTATAACTCCTCAACAGATGTGTAGTCTAGACCTCCTATAGCTCCTCAACAGATGTGTAGTCTAGACCTCCTATAGCTCTCAACAGATGTGTAGTCTAGACCTCCTATAGCTCCTCAACAGATGTGTAGTCTAGACCTCCTATAGATCCTCAACAGATGTGTAATCTAGACCTATAGCTCCTCAACAGATGTGTAGTCTAGACCTCCTATAACTCCTCAACAGATGTGTAGTCTAGACCTCCTATAGCTCCTCAACAGATGTGTAGTCTAGACCTCCTATAGCTCCTCAACAGATGTGTAGTCTAGACCTCCCTATAGCTCCTCAACAGATGTGTAGTCTAGACCTCCTATAACTCCTCAACAGATGTGTAGTCTAGACCTCCTATAGCTCCTCAACAGATGTGTAGTCTAGACCTCCTATAGCTCCTCAACAGATGTGTAGTCTAGACCTCCTATAACTCCTCAACAGATGTGTAGTCTAGACCTCCTACCTCCTATAGCTCCTCAACAGATGTGTAGTCTAGACCTCCTTCCTATAGCTCCTCAACAGATGTGTAGTCTAGACCTCCTTCCTATAGCTCCTCAACAGATGTGTAGTCTAGACCTCCTATAGCTCCTCAACAGATGTGTAGTCTAGACCTCCTATAACTCCTCAACAGATGTGTAGTCTAGACCTCCTATAGCTCCTCAACAGATGTGTAGTCTAGACCTCCTACAGCTCCTCAACAGATGTGTAGTCTAGACCTCCTACCTCCTATAGCTCCTCAATAGATGTGGTGTAGACCTCCTTCCGCCTATAACTCAACAGATGTGTAGTCTAGACCTCCTACCTCCTATAGCTCCTCAATAGATGTGGTGTAGACCTCCTTCCGCCTATAACTCCTCAACAGATGTGTAGTCTAGACCTCCTTCCGCCTATAACTCCTCAACAGATGTGTAGTCGAGACCTCCTATAACTCCTCAACAGATGTGTAGTCGAGACCTCCTATAGCTCCTCAACAGATGTGTTGTCGAGACCTCCTATAACTCCTCAACAGATGTGTAGTCGAGACCTCCTATAGCTCCTCAACAGATGTGTAATCTAGACCTCCTATAGCTCCTCAACAGATGTGTTGTCGAGACCTCCTATAACTCCTCAACAGACGTGTAGTCGAGACCTCCTACCTCCTATAGCTCCTCAACAGATGTGTAGTCTAGACCTCCTATAACTCCTCAACAGATGTGTAGTCTAGACCTCCTATAGCTCCTCAACAGATGTGTAGTCTAGACCTCCTATAACTCCTCAACAGATGTGTAGTCTAGACCTCCTATAACTCCTCAACAGATGTGTAGTCTAGACCTCCTATAGCTCCTCAACAGATGTGTAGTCTAGACCTCCTACCTTCTACAGCTCCTCAACAGATGTGTAGTCTAGACCTCCTATAGCTCCTCAACAGATGTGTAGTCTAGACCTCCTACCTCTACAGCTCCTCAACAGATGTGTAGTCTAGACCTTCTACCTTCTACAGCTCCTCAACAGATGTGTAGTCTAGACCTCCTATAGCTCCTCAACAGATGTGTAGTCTAGACCTCCTATAGCTCAACAGATGTGTAGTCTAGACCTCCTATAACTCCTCAACAGATGTGTAGTCTAGACCTCCTCCTATAGCTCCTCAACAGATGTGTAGTCTAGACCTCCTATAACTCCTCAACAGATGTGTAGTCTAGACCTCCTATAGCTCCTCAACAGATGTGTAGTCTAGACCTCCTTCTACCTATAGCTCCTCAACAGATGTGTAGTCTAGACCTCCTATAACTCCTCAACAGATGTGTAGTCTAGACCTCCTATAGCTCCTCAACAGATGTGTAGTCTAGACCTCCTATAGCTCCTCAACAGATGTGTAGTCTAGACCTCCTTCTACCTATAGCTCCTCAACAGATGTGTAGTCTAGACCTCCTATAGCTCCTCCAGATGTGTAGTCTAGACCTCCTATAGCTCCTCAACAGATGTGTAGTCTAGACCTCCTATAGCTCCTCAACAGATGTGTAGTCTAGACCTCCTATAACTCCTCAACAGATGTGTAGTCTAGACCTCCTATAGCTCCTCAACAGATGTGTAGTCTAGACCTCCTATAACTCCTCAACAGATGTGTAGTCTAGACCTATAGCTCCTCAACAGATGTGTAGTCTAGACCTCCTATAGCTCCTCAACAGATGTGTAGTCTAGACCTCCTATAGCTCCTCAACAGATATGTAGTCTAGACCTCCTATAGCTCCTCAACAGATGTGTAGTCTAGACCTCCTATAGCTCCTCAACAGATGTGTAGTCTAGACCTCCTACCTCCTATAGCTCCTCAACAGATGTGTAGTCTAGACCTCCTATAACTCCTCAACAGATGTGTAGTCTAGACCTCCTTCTACCTAGCTCCTCAACAGATGTGTAGTCTAGACCTCCTATAGCTCCTCAACAGATGTGTAGTCTAGACCTCCTATAGCTCCTCAACAGATGTGTAGTCTAGACCTCCTATAGCTCCTCAACAGATGTGTAGTCTAGACCTCCTATAGCTCCTCAACAGATGTGTAGTCTAGACCTCCTACCTCCTATAGATCCTCAACAGATGTGTAGTCTAGACCTCCTACCTCCTATAGCTCCTCAACAGATGTGTAGTCTAGACCTCCTACCTCCTATAACTCCTCAACAGATGTGTAATCTAGACCTCCTATAACTCCTCAACAGATGTGTAGTCTAGACCTCCTACCTCCTATAGCTCCTCAATAGATGTGGTCTAGACCTCCTACCTCCTATAGCTCCTCAACAGATGTGTAGTCTAGACCTCCTACCTCCTATAGCTCCTCAACAGATGTGTAGTCTAGACCTCCTACCTCCTATAGCTCCTCAACAGATGTGTAGTCTAGACCTCCTATAGCTCCTCAACAGATGTGTAGTCTAGACCTCCTATAGCTCCTCAACAGATGTGTAGTCTAGACCTCCTATAGCTCCTCAACAGATGTGTAGTCTAGACCTCCTATAGCTCCTCAACAGATGTGTAGTCTAGACCTCCTACCTCCTATAGCTCCTCAACAGATGTGTAGTCTAGACCTCCTACCTCCTATAGCTCCTCAACAGATGTGTAGTCTAGACCTCCTACCTCCTATAGCTCCTCAACAGATGTGTAATCTAGACCTCCTATAACTCCTCAACAGATGTGTAGTCTAGACCTCCCTACCTCCTATAGCTCCTCAACAGATGTGTAGTCTAGACCTCCTATAGCTCCTCAACAGATGTGTAGTCTAGACCTCCTATAGCTCCTCAACAGATGTGTAGTCTAGACCTCCTATAGCTCCTCAACAGATGTGTAGTCTAGACCTCCTATAGCTCCTCAACAGATGTGTAGTCTAGACCTCCTATAGATCCTCAACAGATGTGTAATCTAGACCTATAGCTCCTCAACAGATGTGTAGTCTAGACCTCCTATAACTCCTCAACAGATGTGTAGTCTAGACCTCCTATAGCTCCTCAACAGATGTGTAGTCTAGACCTCCTATAGCTCCTCAACAGATGTGTAGTCTAGACCTCCTATAGCTCCTCAACAGATGTGTAGTCTAGACCTCCTATAACTCCTCAACAGATGTGTAGTCTAGACCTCCTATAGCTCCTCAACAGATGTGTAGTCTAGACCTCCTATAGCTCCTCAACAGATGTGTAGTCTAGACCTCCTATAACTCCTCAACAGATGTGTAGTCTAGACCTCCTACCTCCTATAGCTCCTCAACAGATGTGTAGTCTAGACCTCCTATAGCTCCTCAACAGATGTGTAGTCTAGACCTCCTTCCTATAGCTCCTCAACAGATGTGTAGTCTAGACCTCCTATAGCTCCTCAACAGATGTGTAGTCTAGACCTCCTATAGCTCCTCAACAGATGTGTAGTCTAGACCTCCTATAGCTCCTCAACAGATGTGTAGTCTAGACCTCCTATAGCTCCTCAACAGATGTGTAGTCTAGACCTCCTACCTCCTATAGCTCCTCAATAGATGTGGTGTAGACCTCCTACCTCCTATAGCTCCTCAACAGATGTGTAGTCTAGACCTCCTACCTCCTATAGCTCCTCAATAGATGTGGTGTAGACCTCCTACCTCCTATAGCTCCTCAACAGATGTGTAGTCTAGACCTATAACTCCTCAACAGATGTGTAGTCTAGACCTCCTATAGCTCCTCAACAGATGTGTAGTCTAGACCTCCTATAGCTCCTCAACAGATGTGTTGTCGAGACCTCCCTATAACTCCTCAACAGATGTGTAGTCGAGACCTCTATAGCTCCTCAACAGATGTGTAATCTAGACCTCCTATAGCTCCTCAACAGATGTGTTGTCGAGACCTCCTATAACTCCTCAACAGACGTGTAGTCGAGACCTCCTACCTCCTATAGCTCCTCAACAGATGTGTAGTCTAGACCTCCTATAACTCCTCAACAGATGTGTAGTCTAGACCTCCTATAGCTCCTCAACAGATGTGTAGTCTAGACCTCCTATAACTCCTCAACAGATGTGTAGTCTAGACCTCCTATAACTCCTCAACAGATGTGTAGTCTAGACCTCCTATAGCTCCTCAACAGATGTAGTCTAGACCTTCTACCTTCTACAGCTCCTCAACAGATGTGTAGTCTAGACCTCCTATAGCTCCTCAACAGATGTGTAGTCTAGACCTCCTACCTTCTACAGCTCCTCAACAGATGTGTAGTCTAGACCTTCTACCTTCTACAGCTCCTCAACAGATGTGTAGTCTAGACCTCCTATAGCTCCTCAACAGATGTGTAGTCTAGACCTCCTATAGCTCAACAGATGTGTAGTCTAGACCTCCTATAACTCCTCAACAGATGTGTAGTCTAGACCTCCTATAGCTCCTCAACAGATGTGTAGTCTAGACCTCCTATAACTCCTCAACAGATGTGTAGTCTAGACCTCCTATAGCTCCTCAACAGATGTGTAGTCTAGACCTCCTTCTACCTATAGCTCCTCAACAGATGTGTAGTCTAGACCTCCTATAACTCCTCAACAGATGTGTAGTCTAGACCTCCTATAGCTCCTCAACAGATGTGTAGTCTAGACCTCCTATAGCTCCTCAACAGATGTGTAGTCTAGACCTCCTTCTACCTATAGCTCCTCAACAGATGTGTAGTCTAGACCTCCTATAGCTCCTTAACAGATGTGTAGTCTAGACCTCCTATAGCTCCTCAACAGATGTGTAGTCTAGACCTCCTATAGCTCCTCAACAGATGTGTAGTCTAGACCTCCTATAACTCCTCAACAGATGTGTAGTCTAGACCTCCTATAGCTCCTCAACAGATGTGTAGTCTAGACCTCCTATAGCTCCTCAACAGATGTGTAGTCTAGACCTCCTATAACTCCTCAACAGATGTGTAGTCTAGACCTCCTATAGCTCCTCAACAGATGTGTAGTCTAGACCTCCTATAACTCCTCAACAGACGTGTAGTCTAGACCTCCTATAGCTCCTCAACAGATGTGTAGTCTAGACCTCCTATAGCTCCTCAACAGATGTGTAATCTAGACCTCCTATAGCTCCTCAACAGATGTGTAGTCTAGACCTCCTATAACTCCTCAACAGATGTGTAGTCTAGACCTCCTACCTCCTATAGCTCCTCAACAGATGTGTAGTCTAGACCTCCTATAGCTCCTCAACAGATGTGTAATCTAGACCTCCTATAACTCCTCAACAGACGTGTAGTCGAGACCTCCTACCTCCTATAGCTCCTCAACAGATGTGTAGTCTAGACCTCCTATAGCTCCTCAACAGATGTGTAATCTAGACCTCCTATAGCTCCTCAACAGATGTGTAGTCTAGACCTCCTATAGCTCCTCAACAGATGTGTAGTCTAGACCTCCTATAGCTCCTCAACAGATGTGTAATCTAGACCTCCTATAGCTCCTCAACAGATGTGTAGTCTAGACCTCCTATAGCTCCTCAACAGATGTGTAGTCTAGACCTCCTATAGCTCCTCAACAGATGTGTAGTCTAGACCTCCTATAGCTCCTCAACAGATGTGTTGTCTAGACCTCCTACCTCCTATAGCTCCTCAACAGATGTGTAGTCTAGACCTCCTATAGCTCCTCAACAGATGTGTCGTCTAGACCTCCTTCCTCCTACAGCTCCTCAAAAGATGTGTAGTCTAGACCTCCTACAGCTCCTCAAAGATGTGTAGTCTAGACCTCCTATAACTCCTCAACAGATGTGTAGTCTAGACCTCCTATAGCTCAACAGATGTGTAGTCTAGACCTCCTATAACTCCTCAACAGATGTGTAGTCTAGACCTCCTACCTCCTATAGCTCCTCAACAGATGTGTAGTCTAGACCTCCTACCTCCTATAGCTCCTCAATAGATGTGTAGTCTAGACCTCCTATAGCTCCTCAACAGATGTGTAGTCTAGACCTCCTATAGCTCCTCAACAGATGTGTAGTCTAGACCTCCTATAGCTCCTCAACAGATGTGTAGTCTAGACCTCCTATAACTCCTCAACAGATGTGTAGTCTAGACCTCCTACCTCCTATAGCTCCTCAACAGATGTGTAGTCTAGACCTCCTATAGCTCCTCAACAGATGTGTAGTCTAGACCTCCTATAGCTCCTCAACAGATGTGTAGTCTAGACCTCCTATAGCTCCTCAACAGATGTGTAGTCTAGACCTCCTATAGCTCCTCAACAGATGTGTAGTCTAGACCTCCTATAACTCCTCAACAGATGTGTAGTCTAGACCTCCTATAGCTCCTCAACAGATGTGTAGTCTAGACCTCCTATAACTCCTCAACAGATGTGTAATCTAGACCTCCTATAGCTCCTCAACAGATGTGTTGTCTAGACCTCCTACCTCCTATAGCTCCTCAACAGATGTGTAGTCTAAATCAAATCAAATCAAATCAAATTTATTTATATAGCCCTTCGTACATCAGCTGATATCTCAAAGTGCTGTACAGAAACCCAGCCTAAAACCCCAAACAGCAAACAATGCAGGTGTAAAAGCACGGTGGCTAGGAAAAACTCCCTAGAAAGGCCAAAACCTAGGAAGAAACCTAGAGAGGAACCGGGCTATGTGGGTGGCCAGTCCTCTTCTGGCTGTGCCGGGTAGAGATTATAACAGAACATGACCAAGATGTTCAAATGTTCATAAATGACCAGCATGGTCGAATAATAATAAGGCAGAACAGTTGAAACTGGAGCAGCAGCAGTCAGGTGGAATGGGGACAGCAAGGAGCCATCATGTCAGGTAGTCCTGGGGCACTGTCCTAGGGCTCAGGTCCTCCGAGAGAGAGAGAAAGAAAGAGAGAATTAGAGAGCATATGTGGGGTGGCCAGTCCTCTTTTGGCTGTGCCGGGTGGAGATTATAACAGAACGTGGCCAAGATGTTCAAATGTTCATAAATGACTAGCATGGTTGAATAATAGTAAGGCAGAACAGTTGAAACTGGAGCAGGAGCATGGCCAGGTGGACTGGGGACAGCAAGGAGTCCTCATGTCTGGTAGTCCTGGGACATGGTCCTAGGGCCCAGGCCAGTTGAAACTGGAGCAGCAGCATGGCCAGGTGGACTGGGGACAGCAAGGAGTCATCATGTCAGGTAGTCCTGGGGCATGGTCCTAGGGCTCAGGTCCTCCGAGAGAGAGAAAGAAAGAGAGAAGGAGAGAATTAGAGAACGCACACTTAGATTCACACAGGACACCGAATAGGACAGGAGAAGTACTCCAGATATAACAAACTGACCCTAGCCCCCGACACAAACTGCTGCAGCATAAATACTGGATGCTGAGACAGGAGGGGTCAGGAGACACTGTGGCCCCATCCGAGGACACCCCGGACAGGGCCAAACAGGAAGGATATAACCCCACCCACTTTGCCAAAGCACAGCCCCCCACACCACTAGAGGGATATCTTCAACCACCAACTTACCATCCTGAGACAAGGCCGAGTATAGCCCACAAAGATCTCCGCCACGGTACAACCCAAGGGGGCAACCCAGACAGGCCGACCACAACAGTGAATCAACCCACCCAGGTGACGACCCCCCAGGGACGGCACGAGAGAGCCCCAGCAAGCCAGTGACTCAGCCCCCGTAACAGGGTTAGAGGCAGAGAATCCCAGTGGAAAGGGGGGAACCGGCCAGGCAGAGACAGCAAGGGCGGTTCGTTGCTCCAGAGCCTTTCCGTTCACCTTCCCACCCTGGGCCAGACTACACTCAATCATATGACCCACTGAAGAGATGAGTCTTCAGTAAAGACTTAAAGGTTGAGACCGAGTTTGCGTCTCTGACATGGGGTAGGCAGACCGTTCCATAAAAATGGAGCTCTATAGGAGAAGCCCTGCCTCCAGCTGTTTGCTTAGAAATTCTAGGGACAATTAGGAGGCCTGCGTCTTGTGACCGTAGCGTACGTGTAGGTATGTACAGTCTAGTCTAGACCTCCTATAGCTCCTCAACAGATGTGTCGTCTAGACCTCCTTCCTCCTACAGCTCCTCAAAAGATGTGTAGTCTAGACCTCCTACAGCTCCTCAAAAGATGTGTAGTCTAGACCTCCTATAACTCCTCAACAGATGTGTAGTCTAGACCTCCTATAGCTCAACAGATGTGTAGTCTAGACCTCCTATAACTCCTCAACAGATGTGTAGTCTAGACCTCCTACCTCCTATAGCTCCTCAACAGATGTGTAGTCTAGACCTCCTATAGCTCCTCAATAGATGTGTAGTCTAGACCTCCTATAGCTCCTCAACAGATGTGTAGTCTAGACCTCCTATAGCTCCTCAATAGATGTGTAGTCTAGACCTTCTACCTTCTACAGCTCCTCAACAGATGTGTAGTCTAGACCTCCTATAGCTCCTCAACAGATGTGTAGTCTCAACCTCCTATAACTCCTCAACAGATGTGTAGTCTAGACCTCCTACCTTCTACAGCTCCTCAACAGATGTGTAGTCTAGACCTCCTATAGCTCCTCAACAGATGTGTAGTCTAGACCTCCTACCTTCTACAGCTCCTCAACAGATGTGTAGTCTAGACCTTCTACCTTCTACAGCTCCTCAACAGATGTGTAGTCTAGACCTTCTACCTTCTACAGCTCCTCAACAGATGTGTAGTCTAGACCTCCTATAGCTCCTCAACAGATGTGTAGTCTAGACCTCCTACCTTCTGCAGCTCCTCAACAGATGTGTAGTCTAGACCTTCTACCTTCTACAGCTCCTCAACAGATGTGTAGTCTAGACCTCCTATAGCTCCTCAACAGATGTGTAGTCTAGACCTCCTATAACTCCTCAACAGATGTGTAGTCTAGACCTCCTATAGCTCCTCAACAGATGTGTAGTCTAGACCTCCTTCTACCTATAGCTCCTCAACAGATGTGTAGTCTAGACCTCCTATAACTCCTCAACAGATGTGTAGTCTAGACCTCCTATAACTCCTCAACAGATGTGTAGTCTAGACCTCCTATAGCTCCTCAACAGATGTGTAGTCTAGACCTCCTATAGCTCCTCAACAGATGTGTAATCTAGACCTCCTATAGCTCCTCAACAGATGTGTAGTCTAGACCTCCTATAGCTCCTCAACAGATGTGTAATCTAGACCTCCTATAGCTCCTCAACAGATGTGTAGTCTAGACCTCCTATAGCTCCTCAACAGATGTGGTGTAGACCTCCTATAGCTCCTCAACAGATGTGTAGTCTAGACCTCCTATAACTCCTCAACAGATGTGTAGTCTAGACCTCCTATAACTCCTCAACATATGTGTAGTCTAGACCTCCTATAGTTCCTCAACAGATGTGTAGTCTAGACCTCCTATAGCTCCTCAACAGATGTGTAGTCTAGACCTCCTATAACTCCTCAACAGATGTGTAGTCTAGACCTCCTATAGCTCCTCAACAGATGTGTAATCTAGACCTCCTATAGCTCCTCAACAGATGTGTAGTCTAGACCTCCTATAGCTCCTCAACAGATGTGTAGTCTAGACCTCCTTCCTCCTATAGCTCCTCAACAGATGTGTAGTCTAGACCTCCTACCTCCTATAGCTCCTCAATAGATGTGGTGTAGACCTCCTATAGCTCCTCAACAGATGTGTCGTCTAGACCTCCTATAACTCCTCAACAGATGTGTAGTCTAGACCTTCTACCTTCTACAGCTCCTCAACAGATGTGTAATCTAGACCTCCTATAGCTCCTCAACAGATGTGTAGTCTAGACCTCCTATAGCTCCTCAACAGATGTGTAGTCTAGACCTCCTACCTCCTATAACTCCTCAACAGATGTGTAGTCTAGACCTCCTACCTCCTATAGCTCCTCAACAGATGTGTAGTCTAGACCTCCTACCTCCTATAGCTCCTCAACAGATGTGTAATCTAGACCTCCTATAGCTCCTCAACAGATGTGTAGTCGAGACCTCCTATAACTCCTCAACAGATGTGTAATCTAGACCTCCTATAGCTCCTCAACAGATGTGTAGTCTAGACCTCCTATAGCTCCTCAACAGATGTGTAATCTAGACCTCCTATAGCTCCTCAACAGATGTGTAGTCTAGACCTCCTATAACTCCTCAACATATGTGTAGTCTAGACCTCCTATAACTCCTCAACAGATGTGTAATCTAGACCTCCTATAGCTCCTCAACAGATGTGTAGTCTAGACCTCCTATAGCTCCTCAACATATGTGTAATCTAGACCTCCTATAGCTCCTCAACAGATGTGTAGTCTAGACCTCCTATAACTCCTCAACAGATGTGTAGTCTAGACCTCCTATAGCTCCTCAACAGATGTGTAGTCTAGACCTCCTTCCTATAACTCCTCAACAGACGTGTAGTCTAGACCTCCTATAGCTCCTCAACAGATGTGTAGTCTAGACCTCCTATAGCTCCTCAACAGATGTGTAATCTAGACCTCCTATAGCTCCTCAACAGATGTGTAGTCTAGACCTCCTATAACTCCTCAACAGATGTGTAGTCTAGACCTCCTACCTCCTATAGCTCCTCAACAGATGTGTAGTCTAGACCTCCTTCCTCCTACAGCTCCTCAACAGATGTGTAGTCTAGACCTCCTATCTCCTATAGCTCCTCAATAGATGTGGTGTAGACCTCCTTCCGCCTATAACTCCTCAACAGATGTGTAGTCTAGACCTCCTATAGCTCCTCAACAGATGTGTAGTCTAGACCTCCTATAGCTCCTCAACAGATGTGTAGTCTAGACCTCCTATAGCTCCTCAACAGATGTGTAGTCTAGACCTCCTATAGCTCCTCAACAGATG